>NC_143048.1:20242500-20285000 GCF_057628025.1 Oncorhynchus mykiss | reverse complement strand
AATTCAAATTCTGACTGGGGTACATTGAATGTAGCTGCAATCTGCAACTTTGAATTAGCGCTGTTAGTGACATGATGATTTTCCTGTAGTTTTCTAAACAATGTTAAACGTGTGTTAAACGTGTTAAATGATCTGAATCATTGTGAAGGAACGATGTGATAAAAGAAAAAGAGGGACTGTATCATGGAAGGATTTCATGTTGGTCACATACTGTTATCTTCTGTCCAGACATAATTACAGTAATGTTGTGTAACGTTGTATCAATTTAACAGTCTTCAGTTACTGTATGTGGAACTTTATGTACAATACTGTATGTGTCATACTTAGAACTTTGTGACTATGTACAGTAGAGTTCTGTTTCTCTGAGGATTCATCAAACACATGGAGAGTTTTCCATTTAGACGTCTCCTAAAATAGCTCTATGCCCAGAGCGATTACCACTGTCTGTGTGTGTGTGTGTGTGTGTGTGTGTCTGTCTATCTGTCTGTCTGTATGTTTGTGGTGTGTATTCGTGTGTGTGTGTATGTGTCTGTATGTGTGTGGTGTGTATTTGTGTGTGCATACGTGTGTGTGTGTCTGTGTGTGACCGTGTGATCTGATTAGATATCTCTCCACGGTGTGTTCCTACAGATCCTCATCCCCACAGACAGCTGCTACTGCTGGACCACAGAGCCAACTCTACAGTTAGCATCAAGCCCTGACCCTTTACAAAATACACTACCCATCCTTGGTGCCACGACTCCAGGATTACTAAAGCCGTGTCTGTAATCCTACCTTATTGTACCAGGGCCATAGGTGTAGTCTACGATCGCTCCACTTTTGTAAACCTCTGCATCACAGTATGCAAACAGGCCTTATTGTTTTAATGTATCAATTTGCACCTACATTGTAATGACACTGTAACTACCATGTAAATACAGCTATTCATATGATCCCAGGGCCCAGACAACTTCAGCACGGAACATAGCCACTGTTATTTGTTACAACAGTCTTTCTGGTTCTACAAATGACAATGAGCCGAAGCAGCCTGCCTAGAATGCTCATTCTTTTGTTGTTCATTTTCATTTAGTGAAATGTGAACTAGAGCAGACAGACATAGGGGCGACAGAAACAATAACCACCAGGCCTCTCAGTCTCTTGGCCCAATGAAGTTGTTAACATTGAATTGGCCGTTAACACGTTGCTTATTGAATTCCAGACCCAATGTCCGCGTCTGTCCAATTGAATTTGCATTGATTGATATTGCATTAGCGTTCATAGCTTCTAATGACCGAGTCCCTTGATATGATCAAGATATATTCATAGGTCAGTGAGAGAACCTGTAGAATACAGAGGATATTATAATGGATTTGTTTGATGACTAAGAGGCTAGTGCTGTGTTGACGTACTGTAATATTTCACTAAGGTGAGGATCGCCATCTTGTGGCTATTGGGTGCAAGTGACATTCCACCAGTTTTGAAAAACCAAATACTCTGGAGAATATATCTATATTTTTTTTAACCTTTATTTAACTAGAAAATTCAGTTAACAACAAATGCTAATTTGACGGCCTACCCCAGCCAAACCCTAACTGGGCGATGCTGGGCCAATTGTGTGCCGCCCTATGGGATTCCAAATCAGCCTGGAATCAAACTAGGGTCTGGAGTGACGCCTCTAGCACTGAGATGCAGTGCCTTTGACTGCTGCGCCACTCGGGAGCCCATAAAAAGGCTAGATACAGCCTTGAATATAAGCTATGTTGTGATTCATGGATACATAGAGCACCACAGCTTCACATGAATCTATCTTGATTTTCACATGATACCTTTTTAAGGAATGTTACAAAATGCTGCCAGTCTCTTTTTACACATTTTATAGTGCACTCAATGAAACAAATACATTATTGGAATAATTCAAGGACTAACTATGATATAATTCAAAAACCGAGTCTGAATAACAAACATAAAACAACAGCAACATTAATACAGTATACATTTCGACCCGTATGCATATGAGAACATGTGTGAAGGGCATATCGCTTAACAACCAGAGCAGAGCCATGTAAAGTCTTTATGGCTCCGCTATGACCTGTCTGCATGACCTACATTTCTAATGATGCTCTTACCTTGGCGTTATCGTCTGATCTATTTACCCATCACAATGACCTCATGAAGAATGTGGCAGCACTGGCATGGCTTCTGAATGGGGGATTTTCTCTCTCTCTCTCTCTCTCTCTCTCTCTCTCTCTCTCTCGCTCTCTCTCTCTGTGTCTCTCTTTGTCTGTCTCTCACTCTCTCTGTCTCTGTCTTTCTGTCTCTCTCTTTCTGTCTCTCTCTCTGTCTCTCTCTCTGTCTCCCCCCTCTCTCTGAGAGACTGCCTAACAGACACAATGACGCAGCTATATCTCTGCTGCATTTGGCTGGGAAACTGGAGCACAGCACATTGAGGCCAGATATAGCCCTGGTTTAAAAAGATATCTGCACAGTCACAAGAAAATCTAATCAGGGAAGTGATACATTTATTTTGTGACAGAAATGCACATAATTATGCATATTAAATCAAATCAATAAAGTCATGAGTTCATATACTGTACTGTACTTATTAATCCAATATACAATATGTGTGCAGAGGGGACGTTGTGGACTTGTAGTTGTATCTAGTATTCAGCCTATGTCCACGCTCAAATCAGATTAATAATGTGTATAATGTGTGCTATTTCACAGGGACCAGTGAATTTGACACCAATCACTTTGGGTCACTCTCTTACTGTTCTCATTTGCAGTGATGAAGAACAGCTTGGCCTATCCGAAGTAGCTTGGATTCCGAGTCTCTTCTCTAATCCAATATGTTGCCCTTACATGCCAATAAGTGCAGCTGCATAAACTTCTAAGAGTCTATGACTGCCAGCTTTGGCAGTGCTCTCTGAAAAACATCAATAAACACAAAAATCTCACAAAAGTCAGATCGTCAGTAAAAACATCTGCTCATCTGGAGCTTTTTCAAACATGTTGCACCTCCTCTCTCCTACTCCTCTTCTCCACCCTCACCCCTCACTCCTCCTCTCTCATACTCCTCTTCTCCTCTTCTCCTCTACCCTCACCCCTCACTCCTCCTCTCTCCTACTCTTCTCCTCTACCCTCACCCCTCACTCCTCCTCTCTCCTACTCCTCTTCTCCTCCACCCTCACCCCTCACTCCTCCTCTCTCCTACTCCTCTTCTCCTCTACCCTCACCCCTCACTCCTCCTCTCTCCTACTCCTCTTCTCCACCCTCACCCCTCACTCCTCCTCTCTCATACTCCTCTTCTCCTCTTCTCCTCTACCCTCACCCCTCACTCCTCCTCTCTCCTACTCCTCTTCTCCTCCACCCTCACCCCTCACTCCTCCTCTCTCCTACTCCTCTTCTCCTCTTCTCCTCTACCCTCACCCCTCACTCCTCCTCTCTCCTACTCTTCTCCTCTACCCTCACCCCTCACTCCTCCTCTCTCCTACTCCTCTTCTCCACCCTCACCCCTCATTCCTCCTCTCTCCTACTCCTCTTCTCCTCTACCCTCACCCCTCACTCCTCCTCTCTCCTACTCCTCTCCTCTCTTCCTCTTCTCCTCCACCCTCACCCCTCACTCCTCCTCTCTCCTACTCCTCTTCTCTCTTCCTCTTCTCCTCCACCCTCACCCCTCACTCCTTCTCTCTCCTACTCCTCTTCTCTCTTCCTTTTCTCCTCTACCCTCATACCTCACTCCTCCTCTCTCCTACTCCTCTTCTCTCTTCCTCTTCTCCTCCACCCTCACCCTTCCACCCTTCCCCCACCCCATCCTCTCCTCCCCCCTCACTCCCCCCCTCTCTCCCATCCTCTCCTCACCCTCAGTGGTGATGGTGATGTGTGAGTTAGTGATGGTGATGTGTGAGATGGTGATGTGTGAGTTGGTGATGTGTGAGTTAGTGATGGTGATGTGTGAGTTGGTGATGGGGATGTGTGAGTTGGTGATGGTGATGTGTGAGTTGGTGATGGTGATGTGTGAGTTAGTGATGGTGATGTGTGAGTTGGTGATGGTGATGTGTGAGTTGGTGATGGTGATGTGTGAGTTGGTGATGGTGATGTGTGAGTTGGTGATGGTGATGTGTGAGTTGGTGATGTGTGAGTTAGTGATGGTGATGTGTGAGTTGGTGATGGTGATGTGTGAGTTGGTGACGGTGATGTGTGAGTTGGTGATGGTGATGTGTGAGATGGTGATGTGTGAGTTGGTGATGGTGATGTGTGAGTTGGTGATGGTGATGTGTGAGTTGGTGATGGTGATGTGTGAGTTGGTGATGGTGATGTGTGAGTTGGTGATGTGTGAGTTAGTGATGGTGATGTGTGAGTTGGTGATGGTGATGTGTGAGTTAGTGATGGTGATGTGTGAGTTGGTGATGGTGATGTGTGAGTTGGTGATGGTGATGTGTGAGTTGGTGATGGTGATGTGTGAGTTGGTGATGGTGATGTGTGAGTTGGTGATGGTGATGGTGATGTATATCTGGTAGCCTACTAGCCTTCAGCACATTCCTCTGCAGACACATGACCTAGTGGGGTGGCAGGGTAGCCTAGTGGTTAGAGCATTGAACCGAAAGGTTGCAAGTTCAAATCCCTGAGCTGACAAGGTACAAAATCTGTCGTTCTGCCCCTGAACAGGCAGTTAACCCACTGTTCCTAAGCCGTCATTGAAAATAAGAATTTGTTCTTAACTGACTTGCCTGGTAAAATAAAACCAGCTTGCACATCGGATCCTTTGTGGTAGCCCTTCACACTCGTATATGGGTTGGAAATTGCAGATTTGGACACTGATAAGTGCCTAAATTAGAACGCAGTGGCTGTACATTATGATATAACATGATGTACTGTACATGATGTCAGAGCTCAGTGTCTCTGCTTCACAGCACATTGTTTTAAAAAAAAGTCTCTGTCTGGGTTTTGACTGACAGACGTTTCTGAACTGCCCCGTGCGACGTTAATGAGACGTTAATAATAAACACCGCTTTGATGTCATACACGCAAGCCGAACACAAATGTGCACTTCACATTTCCATATCATACAACTCATGTCATATACAGCGTCAAAGTTTATGATCACTATGTTTGATGTACAGTTAGACATGGCGTTATATCCTGGGTTGTCCTGAACAGAATGAGCCTATATTTGTTGTATTTGGAAGAAATTATTCCACAGACCACGCATCTGAATGCACTCATACCATTCACACCAGAATTACGAATCTGCTTCTCTGAATTGCCTTGTGAAAGTCTAACACTGTAAGATCATATTTTATCATTTAGCTAGTCATGTCGGCAATAGAACAAGCTTTCTAGTTATGCCCACCAGACCCAAATTGCAATTTATAATGGTCCGTTTTTGGATTTTGCAAACAACAACAGTAATTATGTGATGGTGGGGAGGCAGGGCTGTGTTCCAAACAAATAGCTACAAGTGTTCTGCTCTAGTTCCTCAATGGCACAGCTAGGAGAGCTTAAAAACATATTTAGGTCATAAAAGTGCATTGAAATTACTTAGGAATTGTGCACACTACAAACATGATGCTGTTGATTTGATTTGATTTGATTTGATTTGATTTTGTCTAATGTTTGGATTGTGTACAATTGGAGAGGTGTGTGACCACTTGGAGACCCCAGTTTGACCTCTCAATCAAACACTTTTTTTTGTCTTATGTTGAATCTACCCCAAATGTTCCAATAATATTCTTATCATGTCGCTGAATGTATCCATCGTAAATTTAGTTATCAACAAATGCATGGAAAAGCACAGTAAATGTAAAATGCGCCTAAAAATCAACAGTGTAATGTTTGGATTCAGTCTTGTGTCAGGTGAACTGTTGTGTCCTCACCTTTAGTCTAATAATTTCCACATTATCTCCAAACTGTTCCCTTTCAATTGCTACCATGGTTACGCATATGCTTTCCATAATTATTCTGTAAGAAACCTTTCAATTTAGCCCTATCCATATAGGCCAATTCTCACAAGTGTAAAGGGTTAAAGGCCTATGGCTAAGGTGCATATTGGGTGTGGTGTGAGGATATCTGCAAGGAAAAGCGTTGTTATTCTCTATGCTAGCTACTACATGAATTCCTGTTTGTAGGCTCTGTGGATCCGTGGTTGTCCTTGTAGTATCATGTGTTTCCTGTGAAACTAAGGTTCAGGATTAAGGACTTGTGTGTTAACGCCTGTGCCTGAAGCTAAGGGAGGGTAGCCAGACACTACAGGAGAGAACTAATGATATGTGACAGCTAGGTATCCAGCTTGCACATAATGGTGTTTCTTAGTGCCAGGGGTGAAAGTCAGCCAGTCCGGTCCGGCATCCCAGCAAAATAAATAGTGGGGGTACGCCGTTCTAGTAAACATGAGACTCTTACGATAATTAAAACAAAATGTCAAGAAAACTGTAGGCTTTTACACCATTATTTATCATGAGCGCATGTCAGCCACATGAAAAATGACCCGAATGGACTTGAAAATGGCTGTTATATACACTCCAAAATGCTGCGTGGTTTAATGAGAACACTGACTTTTTTCCAAGGCAGAGAGGACTGGCTGAGACTGCACCCGGACAGCAGTAGACACATCAATTCAGGCTTCAAGTGTAAGCATAATGACAATTGCCTAATGTCATGTTTTTTTCCAGTAATCAAATGGTGTACGGAGCACTGTTTGGCTGCTGGGATGAATTTGTGAGACGATGAACGTGCGCGGGTAGCCTACATGAGTCTTTGTTTTTATATATTTGGCATCCTCAAATATGAGTTTGGCAGATGCCAGGAGAACGCTACCTGCCCGAATACATAGTGCCTGTAAGGTTTGGTGGAGGAGGAATAATGATCTATGGCGGTTTTCATGGTTCGGGCTAGGTCCCTTAGGTAGAAATTTAGAAATCTTAACGCTATTGCATATAATGACATTCTAGACGATTCTGTGCTTCCAACTTTGTGGCAACAGTTTGGGGAAGGCCCTTTCCTGCTTCAGCATAACAATGCCCTCGTGCAAAAAGTGAGGTACATACAGAAATTGTTTTTCGATATCGGTGTGGAAGAACTTGACTGTCCTGCACTGAGCCCTGACACAACCCCATCAAACACCTTTGGGATGAATTGGAATGCCGACTGCAAGCCAGGCCTAATCACCCAACATCAGTGCCCGACCTCACTAAAACTTGTGTAGCTGAATGGAAGCAATTCAAGGCAGGAATGTTCCAACATCTATTGGAAAGCCTTCCCAGAAGAGTGGAGGCTGTTATAGCAGTAAAGGGTTGACCAACACCATATTAATGATTTTGGAATGAGATGTTCGACTAGCAGGTGTCCACATAGTTATTTTCTCTCTCTCTCTCTCTCTCTCTCTCTCTCTCTCTCTCTCTCTCTCTCTCTCTCTCTCTTCCTCTGTCGCTCTGTCTCACTCTCACTCTCCCATTCTCTCTCTTTTTCTCTCTCCCTCTACCTCTTTCTCCCTCTCTCTTTTTCTCTCCCCCTCTTTCTCCCTCTCCCTCTCCCTTTACCTCTTTCTCCCTCTCCCTCTCCCTCTACCCTCTTTCTCCCTCTCCCTCTCCCTCTACCCTCTTTCTCCCTCTCCCTTTACCTCTTTCTCCCTCTCTTTTCTCTGTCTCTCTCTGTCTCTCTCTCTTTCTCTCTCTCTCACACACACACACACACACTACCCTCGCCCCCCCTCTCTCCCTCTCCCTCTACCCTCTTTCTCCCTCTCCCTCTCCCTCTACCCTCTTTCTCCCTCTCCCTTTACCTCTTTCTCCCTCTCTTTTCTCTGTCTCTGTCTCTCTCTCTTTCTCTCTCTCTCACACACACACACACACTACCCTCGCCCCCCCTCTCTCCCTCTCCCTTTTCCTCTCTTTCTCTGTCTCTCTTTATCTCGCTTTTTCACTCCACCCCCGCCCCCTGTCTCTCTTATTGTGGAACTCCCTTGCATTCTGTAACCCAGGCAGTGTGATCTGTGAGCACTTGGCTGCTGACTGTGGAGACTTCAGACGTTCATGGGTCGGCCCCTAGGAACACAGGGTTGGGGCCACCTGTTTCCACCAAACGTGTGTTTGGGTGGAAACACCCTCTTCCCAGGAATGCTATGACGAATTGGGCTGTGTCAAGAACACACGTGCAGGCAGGCATGCACGCACACGCTTTCTCGCACGAGCACACACACATATACACACACACACACACACACCTACACACACACATGCCCTGGCCTCAAAGACGTCAGAAGGATAGTGTCTGTGCTGTAAGGATTGTGCCTTGTTCTAGTCGGCCTGTTTGTTTGGGCGTTTCACAGTATTGCATAAGAGAAAAGCAGCACATGACCTGCTAGTTTCTCAATTGATCTCCACACACAGACACAAACATTATTTTACAAACACGCCTCATATGCACAATCTCTCTCTCTTTCTCTCTCACAGACAAAACAAATCCCATTTCCCTAACCCTAACTCTTAACCAAACCCTAACCTTAACCCCTAATCCTAAACCTAACCCCTAATCTTAAACTTAACCCATAAAATACATTTCCTTGTGGGGACAGGCACGTTTTGAGGACTAGATAGTAAAACCAAAACCGCACACACACACACACACACACACACACACACACACACACACACACACACACACACACACACACACACACACACACACTCTCTCTCTCTCTCTCAAATGCACCCAACCCCAGACAGTTTTGCCAAGTCAGGCTGTCATACTGTATCAGTGGGATCCTCATTCTCCTCCAGAGGATAGTGCAGTGCCCTTGGCGCCTTGCAGCCCTGCCTCCACGCCTGTCTCCTTGTCTCCCTGCCTCCCCACCTGTCTCCCTGTCTCCCTGCCTGTCTCCCTGCCTCCCCGCCTGTCTCCCTGCCTCCCCGCCTGTCTCCCTGCCTCCCTGCCTGTCTCTCTGCCTCCCCGCCTGTCTCCCTGCCTCCCTGCCTGTCTCCCTGCCTCCCCGCCTGTCTCCCTGTCTCCCTGCCTGTCTCCCTGCCTCCCCGCCTGTCTCCCTGCCTCCCCGCCTGTCTCCCTGCCTCCCTGCCTGTCTCTCTGCCTCCCCGCCTGTCTCCCTGCCTCCCTGCCTGTCTCCCTGCCTCCCCGCCTGTCTCCCTGTCTCCCTGCCTGTCTCCCTGCCTCCCCGCCTGTCTCCCTGCCTCCCCGCCTGTCTCCCTGCCTCCCTGCCTGTCTCTCTGCCTCCCCGCCTGTCTCCTTGTCTCCTTGCTTGTCCTAAACTGTCCTGAGCTGTCCTGGATCTGTGTTCAGTCTCAGTTGGAAGCTGGAGGGGGGAGGGGAGGGCAGAGAGAGAGGGGAGATAGACAGAGACAGAGAAAATGAAAATGCGGGGGGAGCAATATAGAGAGAAGATGGGAGAGGAAGAGAGGATGAGAGAGAAAGAAGGAGAGAAAGATACATATAAATATGCCTTAAATCCAGACAGACATCTGCCTTTCTCTTTGTCCCCGTGCAACCTCCACAGGCCTTCACATTTCCGCTCATCTTCCCCAAAATAATGCAGAGGGCAGGGCAGGGCAGAACAGTCTGGATTGGGTGCACAAGGGGGAGGTATGTGTGTCGCTGTGTATGTGTGTGTATGTGTGTGTGTATGTGTGTGTCTCTTATCTCCCCAACCTAGGATACGTTCTGTCTCATCAACATCCAATTCCCCCCCCTCTCCCCAGTCCCCTCCTGCGTGCCATACTCCTTTCCTCCTCTCCCCCTCTTTCTCATTCCTTCTCTCCCTCCTGTCTGCTTCTTCCCTCCAGCCTGTTGATGCCAGCTGTGGGCATCAGGGGGAGATTGATAAAGAGACCAGATAGACCTTCAGACAAGCTGTGCAGCGGCTGAAAAGCGTTGAGGAGAAGGGCATAGATACAGTAATTGTAACACTAACCATGTAGCATAGAGGGCATATGAAACAAAACATACAAATTCAAGGGTGGATTATAGTGCAGTATAGGGACTTTTCAAACACACCTGTTGGCTTTAGAAAGGCATTGCGGTGTACCTAGAAATCCATAGAGTGGAATGAGGTCCCAGTGAGACATAGGATGAGGGGTTCCTATCGTCAGTATGTTCCAGGAGTGAATGATTGTTTATTTATAGCAGTTGGAAACACAAGATGCTGATGAGTCATACAGTTCCGCTATGCTAGACGCTAGTGGGCGGCTAACTGACGCAGCAACAAGCCCAGCCCCACAGTCTCACAGTTGAACTGTGTCATATACAGTTCCTCTCTATGCTATAAACGCTATCCAACACAGGCCCATGCCCACAGTCTGTATCAGAGGCACGCAAATGGTCTGAAGATGGGGTTTGGCTCTTGGCAACATTCCATCTTTGAAAAGGTATTGACCAAAATATCTCCTTCAAAATATATATGCTTTGTGTTGTAGTCATGACAGAACCATTCCCTCTCTTTGATTCCCTATCTCCTCTCACCTCTGAACCCGGACAGGACACAAGTCAGGATTCGTCGCACCTCTGAACACAAGTCAGGGTTCCTGATTATTACCCAATGAGTACTTGTCTGGTCTCTGAGGTGGTTAGTTACGTTCCATGTTCGGTATGATCTTGGCTGTGGACTCACTCTTAAAAACAACACTCTTAAAAACAAAAGGGCTGTCTATAAAGTCTGCTGGCTTCATGCTTCAGTTTCCGCAGGACCTTGATTAAAGATGACTTTTCTTCACAATGTATTTCAATGGGGTGCCGCTGAAAGAGCAGAGTGCTTTATGAACAATTTCAGAAACATCTATAGGCTTTATAAAGAGTTCATGAAGGCTTCATTAAGCCTTTAATGGGGAAGTGCTGCTACAATAGTGCTAGTGGCTCGCTAACAGGACACATGCTGGTCCTAATCAGTTTATAGTACATGTAGGTCCGACGGGCCGAGGTGGCATTCTCCCAAGATAGGCTAGTTTTGAGCCCTGAGAGTTAGTGGACACAGAGAATTGTCTATATGTTTTGTAAATGTCCTTTCCACAGGGCGGGGCAAAACGAAGGCGTATAAACTGAAGGCACAACAAAGTAGAAACACTAGCTACTTGGCTTGGTGACATCATAATCAAGGTCATCTCACATCTCAGTAGTACTGTACAGCTACATAGCTGACTCATTTTTCAATAAAGTTACCCTCCATTCATAATTCAGAGACCCTGAGAGAAGGATAGATTCAATGCTTCTTAGTGGCTTCCTATCATATGCCCTTTCCACTAATGCTAAGTGTGTGTGTGTGGCAAGGTGGCAGCTAGGGCCCTGCCTGGCTGGTGACACCCTGGCCGGGCTCTTTCCATGAACGTCCCAACAGTTATGCCATGAGCCACTGACAAAACAATCTATATATCCCCTGCCTGCCTTCATGACGTGGCTTGTCACAGTACTGCCCTGAACCACTCTGCTTGAAGCTGCCTGCATATCTCTCTTAATCTCTGTTTCTCTCTCGCTCACGCCGTCTAGCTCCCTGCTTGCCTGGGGGTTGAGGGTGGTGGTGGCTGGGGGAGGGCATAGGGGGGAGGAATGGGTGAGGGCAGAGGAGGAGGAAGAGAGGAGAGAATGTGGGTCATCCTCCACATCCAAAGCTGCATCCGATTTCCCAGTCAGCTGGAATCCCATCTCCAGCCCAAACCGGCACCACGAGGCCCGTTATATAAGTGGTTATTGATCCATCAGAGAGAGTGTACTGCACGGGGAAAAAACCCACAGGGACTGATGGACGGAGGGTGGAGGGTGGTTCAGTGATTTGGCTGCCTCGGAGGTGTCACAAAGTGTCACTATGACTCAGTGTCCAAAATCTAAAGCAGCCTGCTTGAGGAGTGCTGTGCTAATGGGTGCATTTTTTAAATATATTTTTTTATTCAACCAGGCAAGTCACTTAAGAACAAATTCTTATTTTCAATGACGGCCTAGGAACAGTGGGTTAACTGCCTGTTCAGGCCTTGTCAGCTCGGGGGTTTGTAACCACTAGGCTACCCTGTAACCACTAGGCTACCCTGCCGCCCCATTTAGAAAGCAGCTACGACGGGCTACATCATTGTTGTGGGAAATATATCTACTTTAAGGTTGATCGCTTACTTAAATGAGGGTCAATCAATATTTGCGCTGGTTGCTATAGTAGGCAGATTTTTAGGAGGATAATCAATGATTATACTGAATGGTGAACAGTTTACCAGTGAACTTAATGGATTGAAAATACAGTGCTGACTCGCTAGTAATGCTGAGTTGACATTGTGCGACTCTGAGTGCCTGAGAGTAAGCTGTCAGTATAGATAGGGCTTATTCAGGTCAGTGACACGTCTACTCCCAAAGTCTCCAATGTGGGATGTCATCGTTTTCAGCAACCCTGCAATTCTGTTGCTCCATCCACATCAGTGGCGGTCAATGCAGTTTAAGATTAGGGAGGATGGCCTTATTTCTATTACATCATATTGAATGACTGCCATTCATATTCCATTCATCCAGTTCAATGTAACATCGATAGGTTTAGGCTGCTACATGACACTCTAATTTGCCCTATACCCATCATGAGGTTGCTACAACCTACAAATTAAAGTTTATAACGTAGGTGCACAGTGACACATTCAATACCGCCTTGCACACTTTTGCCTGTGTCTAGCTGATCTGGGGTGTAATCATTAGTCCAAACAGAGAGTTCCTACTGGGAAAATGCAGGTAGGTCCCTCCCTCTTTCGTTCCGTTTGCATCTGTTTAAGAAACAATTTTGCAATAGAATCGGCGGAATGAATACACCCCTGATCACAGTTCACTTTCATAGCAGCCGCATACAGCATCATTACTTTGCTTGTTGTAGAATTAATTTTCCCATCTACACACTCTCCTCCTCTCACCTTTTCTCTTCGCTTGTGGACTTCAGTGCACAACAAAACAGCTGTCTGGGACCAGCCGCAAAAACCTCTCCAAGCTAATCCATCGTACCACAACCGTATACCGCTACACAGTATACATCGTTGTCACCATATTCAAGTTATAGCTAGTCAACAAAGTAGAACTAACGTGTTAGTAAACCCATAATCCAATCCATGTGTACAACCACGCTGTACAATGTACAGCAAGCAGTTTAGCATTTACATTGGCGGGCACCCGTGGCAATACATTAAAAAAACAAAAGTTTTCCTTGACTTGGAAGAGTTGTAGTGTTGGATAGATAGCCTTAGCCAGCTAGCTAACATAAATTGCATTCCTCTCTGTTTGAGTCAAGTTCTTGAGTAGACTAAATGAGCTGCATTAGCTAAGTAAGTGAATGGTTAACTAAGACTAGTAAGAAGAAAATACAAATAAATGTAGCTAGCTCTCTCTTGCTCCACTGTTTGTTCAAAACAGTTCAACTATTGTCTCTCTCTCTTTGAGTAAACTACTCACCACACTTTATGCACTGCAGTGCTAGCTATCTGTTGCTTCTGTTTTCAGTACTAGATTCATTGTATGATCCTTTGATTAGATGACAACATGTCAGTTCACACTGCAAGAGCTCTGATAGGTTGGAGGACATACTCCGGATGTCATAATTACTGTGTAAGGCTATGGAAGGGGGTGAGAATCAAGACCCACCTATGTTTTATATTTAAGTCAATGTACCCAGAGGAGGATGGAAAATATTTGTCCTCCGGCTACACAATGGTGCTAACCTAGAGGGTGCTTTTGAGGCTACTATAGACTTTCATTGCAAAATAGTGTATTTTAATCAGTTGATTGATGGTTTGTTGGTTCAAGCCACAAGCAGACAAATAAGGGTATTTTGAAATGCAGAGAGACAGAGAGAGAGAGAGAGAGAGAGAGAGAGAGAGAGAGAGAGAGAGAGAGAACGGATCAGATCAGAGTGTCCAAGGATAGTGTGTACCCTTTACATGTACAAGGCTAATCATATCTGTAAGTAGGCCTTGGCCTTGCCTCTGTGTGGCAACGCAGATAAATACTCTAAAACTTTTCTCTGACTGGCAGGCGTAGCATTCACACTGCACAGGGTCAGAGTCCCCTGTCTCTATGCAGAGTGTTGAGGGGTGAAATGTGAAGTAGGGCAGATGTGGTAATACAAGGTAATAGTAAATCTATGATCGGCGGACATTGTACTGGGGACACGGCAGGGTAAAAGAGTCCAATGGTTTCTCACTTATTCCTAGATTCGTGGAGATTAGGCTTAAGTGGTTAAAGTTTCTCTAGGAAATATTTTCAGTGTTACTGGAGTGGGTCTTTAAATGCTCCAAATGGTGTCCAAATGTGGGCTACAGAGAAAGCTTCAATGTGTGTCAGGCTCAGCAGTGCGGAGGAAGGCATTGATGAATGCCCTAGCTATAAATAATTGAAGTTACTGTTTTACCAATATAGAACTCACTCCATTCAATGTCTTCTCTCGAGATAGAAGTTCCATTCCAACATTAAACGGACTTCTTATCCTCTTATCCTCTGTAGTTACACTACATGTATATGAACAGGTGTAGTTGACATCATCATACCTTTGATGTGCCGCTTACAAAACCACCGACCAGACAGAAAGAGAGCAAAAAGAACGAATGAACGAAAGAGGGATCACAGATAATATAGATTGAAGATTGATACGGAAATGACTGATGGCTCCTCCAGGAAAAGTGGTGAAGATGAGAACTCTTAAAGTGGCAGGAACCGAAGTTCAAGTTTTTAATACAACTTATGTTATAATACAACTTATGACAACAGTTAACCTCGAAGCAGAGGGCTGTGTGACAGAGCAAAGCTAGTAGGCTACAGTTCATGTAGAATGCACAGGGTCCACAGATTTCAATGAACTGGTACTGTACTGGTACCTATTAGGGATATTTATAGTTATGTCATTACAGTTTTTTCCAACTACTTACACACGTTTTCAAAACGGTCTCCTTTTTTTCAAAACTCTACACACAATTCCCAAAACTGCACACACAAAATGCAAAATGCCTCACATCTCCTTCAAAATGTAACACTGCATTCAAAATGACATGAACACATGTCAGAATGAAGCATTGGCATCAAATGGCAAACACTGCTTTCATAATAGTACATTTGTGGATATACCATGTAAACACTGTTGTTCTAAATCTAAAGCTCTTTGGTCTTTCATAGGCTGATATCTACATTTCAATACAGTATTCTACGGTGAAAGTAATCTGCTGAGAGGGGTAACAAGTACACTGTAAACACCAATGCAATGTAGAAACAGAAAATATTTATTAGGCCAAACATTACTGTTGTATACAGTAGCATACAACAAAACCATAAACATATGTAAACCAAAAGTATATTCTTTAGAATACAGTAAAGAACACAATTGTGTGTGTGGGTAAATTGGTAAATGCCCTCTGTCCTATTACATTTCTTCCGCGGCGCCTGGTTTTGGTGAGGTTGAAGCCAACCTCATCCACATAAGTAAATTCATGGCGAATTACATGGGCATCCAGCTCCAATACTCTCTGTAACAGACAAAAGAATATACAGATGAGTAAATATGGTATGTCTGAAGTACTGGAAGTAGTGTTGCAAACATACCTCTACAAAGTCATGTCGCATATTCTTGACTCTGTCAGAGTTTTTCTCAAATGGCACCTTGTAAAGTTGTTTCATCGTCACTCGGTGCCGTTGGAGGATGCGTTGTATGGTCGACAGGCTTACAGCATTGATGTTGTTAAATATGGTGTCATTCTTCAAGATATGCTCTCTTATCTCTCGAATCCTAATTGCATTGTTGGCCAAAACCACATTTATAATTGCAGTCTCTTGTACATCTTTAAACAAGTGTCCTCGTCCTCCATGATGCCTTTCCACTCTGTACAGAATTCAAACACAGTATGTGTTCAGCATAGGAACTGTAAACAATGTACAAAAAAATGTAGTACAGCATGATAACCAACCTCATTCATTCAATGTAGTGCAGTAAATGGATGGCTTAGAGTTACAAATGTTTATGCAATACTATGCAGTCATACATATTTTACAGTACATTACTGTAATACTAAAATAGTCATTAGATAGTTGCATACCTGTTCTCATTTCTGAAGGTTCGAATTATGGACGCCACTGTAAATCGACTCAAGTTGGGCTGGACTCTCAGTCCAGCCTCTCTCATGGTCAAACCGTGGTTGATCACATGACCAACAAGTGTTGCCCTAATCTCATCAGAGATGGCTATCCTTCCTTCTCTTCTTTGCCCTTGTCCTCTTCTTCATCTTCCTCTCCCTCATACTCCTCTTGCTCTCTGTCCATTGTTGGCATCCATTGTTCAAAACAGGTAATCTGACCTATGACCTATTTATAGGCCTATACTACAGTAAAGCAGTGATTGGTTAGTGATCAGTTAAGCTATTAGTGTTTGAAGATGTTTGCACATGTGAGGAGTGTGTGTGGTGAATAAGTGTAGCATTTTGATTGGTTGTGTTTGGAAAAGGAAAGCAAGTCCCTTCCTGTTAGATTTTTGTGTTTTAGGTAGAGAATTGTGTGTAGTGTTTTGAAAAAAAGTGTTTTATGCAATTGACAACTGAGTCAAAGGCTGAGAAATAGCTTATGGTTTTGGATATTTGGTCTGTAGGTTTGCACTTTAAGTGAGAGGTTTCAAAAATCGTGTGACATGAAAATATTTTGTGTGTAAGCAGTTGGAAAAAACTGTAAAACAATGGGCTACATCAAGTAATGCAAATGGTTATTCACCCTAACCCTCCAAGCATGAATGTGAGACAAGACGGCCTACATTTTTTAGAGCTCATTTGCTCATAGCACTAAAATATCCTTGTCTGACATGTTTTGCATGTGTGTGTGTATGCGTGTGTGTGTGTGTGTGTGTGTGTGTGTGTGTGTGTGTGTGTGTGTGTGTGTGTGTGTGTGTGTGTGTGTGTGTGTGTGTGTGTGTGTGTGTGTGTGTGTGTGTGTGTGTGTGTGTGTGTGTGTGTGTGTGTGTGTGTGTGTGTGTGTGTGAGTGTGTGTGTGTGTGTGTGTGTGTGTGTATGCATGTGTGTGTGCGTGCATGAGGAGTGCAGTCATTTATCCAGATCCACTGACACGTTTCACACGTACAGAACAGTACATGGAAGTAGCGTATCTAAAAAAAAAAAACATGATTGTCAAAACCTGAGTCACTTCAGTTGAAGAACATTCTAGAATATTTTTGGAATCTAGAGGGGAATTTCCCCGCAGTAATGTTCAATGCTTTGCAGCTATACTATAGTTCGTTATACTGTACTACTGGTATTTATATTCTTACAATTCTTTATGTATTCTTAGAATCCTGAGAATCCAAGTTGTTTATCTTTAAGAGGCTATCTGGCATGTCTTAGCGATGATTCACGACCCAAGAGATCTCGTCAGCAGCATACGCCGTACGGTTGAGCTGGCTACAGTATATATATACCCTGTGCCTTGCCACTGTGGCGTGCTGTGCTGACTGTTGCAGCCCTGTCCTGACCTGACCAGAACAATGGCCTGGACGCCACTTGTACAGTATACCCCATGGAACTTTCCACTGTTGACTTCACCTCACACCATCTAACAGTACAGCTGGGGAGAGGGATCAGAGGGAGGAATCCGTACTGTGTGTGTGTGTGTGTGTGTGTGTGTGTGTGTGTGTGTGTGTGTGTGTGTGTGTGTGTGTGTGTGTGTGTGTGTGTGTGTGTGTGTGTGTGTGTGTGTGTGTGTGCGTGCGTGCGTGCGTGTACGTGTGTGTGTTTGTCAGTGGTGGCTGCTGATTGGCTGAATACCTGGTGCACGAGGTTGTCGGAGTTGTCAACAAAGCATCATGACAGAAATATGGTGCCAAGTTTTCAAACTAAGGGTATTTTTTTTTAAGATACAGTATATAAAGCGATCTGTGTATATGAACAACTGAATAAATACACCTATTTCACTTTTGCATGTCAAAAACTGAATGACCACTGCTGCACATGCTGCAACTGTTTTGAACATATTCAATTATACTATTGAGAATGACCAGCCAGCTCAAGAAAGAATGAGTGCACCAGGGAGAACACAAGAAGCATGCAGATGCAATAGGCCTAAACACATTCTCTAACTGGGGATAGCTAGCTAACAAATGTCACAAAGCATGATGGGCTAGCCAGTTAACTTTCATTTTGAAATAACTTAATCATTCCGAGTTAGTCGGATATTAGTTTTGATGGAGACGCAAGGAGTCAGGAAGCAGATGCAGTTGGTGAGTTTAATAATAACGAACATGGAGCGATACAAAACAAGAGGAGCGTCTGGACATGAAAACCAATACTTCCTGATGAGTGAGGGTACAGAAGTGTGAGATAAAGGGGAAGTAATCAAGGTGGTGATGAAATCCAGGTGTGCATGATGATGGGGTGCAGGTGTCCGTAATGATGGTTGCCAAGTGTGAGTAATGATTGATTGCCAGTACCAGTGGTTAGTAAACCAGCGACACCAGCTAGCTATAGCTAGCTAGCTGCTTATCATAGGTAAATAACTGGTTCATTTGACCCAAAAATCTACCAAACTATTTCTCAATTTTGCTCAAAATTACGGGAGCTGGTTCATTCATTTCGTCATACTCTGTGATAAACACAGTTTTATGCTGTTTTAGTCCACACAGCATGTCGCCCTGTCACCTACAGCAGAACCTGATGAACAACATGTGGGAAAAAAATAAGCCACCATCATGCTTTTTTTGTCCTACCAGATCCTCAATGAGAAGGTTCTAGCTAGTGTATCCCTCTTTCCTTCAAATCTTGCTAGATGTAGATGTCTGGTTGATCAGGTCCCAGGCTTCCATGACTGTTATGATTATTTATTTACAAGTTAATTACAATTAGCTTTTTGCTTTAGCGCCACCTGTACCAGATCTAGTCTCACGTGCGGAAGTCAGCCTTTTGGCGCGAGAGACATATTGGGAGGGAGATTGGAGCAGACCTAGTGTTGAATGCACATTTGAGCAACCCAGGACAGTCTATCTACTTTGTGCTGTTATAATTTATGCTAGCAGTTCCCCCTCATAGCAAGTAGCTGGCAAAACAATCCAAGCAATGTTCACAAGGCCCTATGCCCAATGTCCTATGCGCCCAGGACAAAGCTATGGATTTTATACATCTGTCTGTGTGACTTAAACAACGTATCAGAGGTCAGAGGTCATCTTAGAGGCAGTCATGGTTAACATCATGTCACCCTTTTCACTACACTGTGAACTACTTTTGACTAGATAGTGCACTATAAAGGGAATAGGGTGCTATTTGGGACGCATCGTCAGAGGACACAAAGTTAAGACTAGTCAGTCACATGTCCCAGCCAGGGACTCTGGAGTGGAGTGGAGTAACATGGAATTTAATTTAAGTTGTTTACTGGTTGTGTTTCAGTCAGAGAATGGCATGTGCTGCATGGGACTGTTTTAGCCAATTATCCCTGAGTGGATTGGAGTGCCATTGTGGCGGTCATGGCAGTTATGTCCTTTTCCATAGACGGGTTGTTGGTAGGAGGAATAGTTCAACAAACTTGTGTGACAATGTTACGTCCCAAATGGCACCCTACTCCCTACATAGTGAACTAGTTTTGACCAGAGCTCTATGGGCCCTGATCAAAAGTACTGCACAAAAAATGTTGATGCGGGCGATGCGTAGTCAGTGAACTGTAAAGCAGTGCTGAGTCGATGCATCCCTTAGGGGGAAACACGTGGTCTCCTACTGAGAACCACTAACGTCTGAAGAATACAGCATTGTCCTCACTCCTTTCCTAAAACACCCCTGCTGCCTAGTTATAGCACTTTGAACCCGGGCCACGAACACAGTGTAGCTTGGGCAGGGAGAGGAGGAGGGAGGGAGGAGGGAGGCAACAGAACAGCTGGCCTGATTTTGAAAGTGCATTTTTCAGCTTCCTTCAACCAGCCGACATGCCGTGCACTGGCCCTTTAAATCTCTGTTAAGTGTCATCTTGCACGCACCCGACTGCTGAGTCATTGGGTTCAGGCTGATTTTGTAACCTCCGCCCAGCGGGGCTCCTCATTGGCTCTGGTCTCCACACAGCGGTCCGCGTGGTTGGCTGCCAGCACCACTAATCAGTTACTTTTTTTCCAGAGGCAGCTCTTATTAAAGGGACAGTAGCGAAATGATTGAACCACTCCCCCCTATATTACTTAATGACTGACTGAGTGACTGAATATCTTACTGATGGACTGAAAGGCTGGACAGCTGGCTGGCTGACTGACTGACTGACTGACTGGTTGGCTGGCTTGTTGACTGGCTGACCGACTGTCACTAACTAATTGGCTGACTGGCTGGCTGACTCTGACTGACTAACGGACTGGCTGACTAACTGACTGAGACTGTGTCAGGGCCACTGGGCCACAGGGGTGGGGTCACAACACTGTCCGCAGATGAGGAAGACAAGAAAAAAGCCCTATTTCGAGAGAAAGAGAATGAGTGAGATAGGGGCTAGAGAGAAAGAGAGAGTGAGGAGGGGCTACAGAAAGAGACATATAGTGAGATGGAGAGAGATATGGAAGACAAGTGCTATAGAGAGATCTAGAGAGAGAGAGAGAGAGATAAGAGGGATGCACTCACTCTCATTGTTATGTTGTATCAACAAATCAGTAAATCTTGTGGAAGCCCAGAAAGAAAAGGCGGAAAAGCACTGAGCCCTCAGCAAATTGTGCAATGTGACTCAGGGTAATGCCTCCCTCATGACTAGCCTCTGACGCCCTGGAAGTGTACCTACCACCTATTCTCTGTAATAGTCACCTGATAACTACTTAACCTAGATCCGACCCTGTAATAGTCACCTGGTAACTACGTAACCTAGATACGTCCTTGTGATAGTCATCTGATAACTACATTACCTAGATACAACCCTGTAATAGTCATCTGATAACTACATTACCTAGATACAACCCTGTAATAGTCATCTGATAACTACATTACCTAGATACAACCCTGTAATAGTCATCTGATAACTACATTACCTAGATACAACCCTGTAAGTCAACGTCACCTGGTAACTACATTACCTAGATATAACCCTGTCTATAACTACGTAACCTATATTCAACCCTGTAATAGGTACCTGGTAACTACATTACCTAGATACGACCCCTGTAATAGGGACCTGGTAACTACATTACCTAGATACAACCCTATAATAGGGACCTGGTAACTACATTACCTAGCTATAACCCTGTAATAGTCACCTGATAACTACATTACCTAGCTAAAACCCTGTAATAGTCACCTGATAACTACATTACCTAGCTACAACCCTGTAATAGTCACCAGATAACTACGTAACCTAGATACAACCCTGTAATAGTCACCTGGTAACTACATAACCTACATACAACCCTGTAATAGTCATCTGGTAACTACATTACCTAGATACAACCCTGTAATAGTCACCTGATAACTACATTACCTTGATACAACCCTGTAATAGTCACCTGATAACTACGTAACCTAGATACGACCCTGTAATAGTTACCTGGTAACTACATTACCTAGATACAACCCTGTAATAGTCACCAGATAACTACGTAACCTAGATACAACCCTGTAATAGTCACCTGGTAACTACATAACCTACATACAACCCTGTAATAGTCATCTGGTAACCAGTTAATCTTGGTACGACGCTGTAATAGTCCTCTGGTAACTACATAACCTAGATACGACCCAATAATAGGCATCTGGTAACTACAGTACATAACCTTGGTATGACTCTGTCATAGTCCTCTGTTAACTACATAACCTAGACACGAGCCTGTAATAGTCCTATTTAAGGATACATAGTACATGTAAATGCAGATGCAGATTCTACTGTACACCATAAAAAGACCAACCAACAAGACCAACCACTCCCTGCTGTTCTCTAATACTGTGTATGGATGGATAATGTCTTCATCATAACATGCTACCACTATTACCTTATTTCCTCTCAACTCTGCCACCCCATGACCTTGCTCTCACTCATCCATAGAGGAAAGGTGCCCTCCTTTTCCCTCCTATTGCTCTGTTTCCTAGATCAGTGTGGACTCCATGGGGTGAGGAAAGAGGAATGAGACATTGTATCTGTGGTTGAAAGGGATCCAAGCTGTTGCTTGCCTAGCAGAGGTGCTGATTGATTCCTGGAATATATTTAACGAGGGGGATAAATGTTGAGAGAGAGAGAGAGAGAGAGAGAGAGAGAGAGAGAGAGAGAGAGAGAGATGTAGAGAGAGAGAGAGAAGTAGCAGCTCCAAGTACAGTATCCACAGCCTGGATGTACTATATTAGGCTGGTGCAGTCAGAGTTGAAGGCTGCTGTGTTCCTGAGCTGAGCTTTGAGAGCTTATTAAGGACACATACAGCCACATAGGAAGCTCTAATGCAACGTTTCCATCCCACTGAATATGGTTCATGTCATACAGCATAACACAGCAGGAATCCCCCCACTGACTATGATATAAAACTCTCATAAGAGAAGGCCAGGACCATGTCATGCTTTATTCAGTATGGTGACTCAGCCAATGACTGTATAAGGAAGAAACTCAGCCAAGTTGGAGGCGGTTCAATGGAATCACCACTAGAATCCTAATGGAAGGTGACGGGGCAGGCAACAGTGTCTGGGAGACAGAGAGATGGAGAGAAAGAGATGACTTGTCAATAAGATGGACATACATAGCCATACTTCTTCATTAGATGTCCAGTTACACAAAACAGCATTGTGGTCCAACAAAGCAACGTATTTACTGAGTTTTGGAGACATGGTGTGGAACAATCATCACACTCACATAGCATAATTGTTTTAGGGCAAAGAAGTTAACAATATCCTCACCGTTTTCTTCCAGTCTTCTTCTATTCAGCACCTGCAGTTTCTAAACTAGCTCTGTTGTTCCTGCCTCGTGCCTCCTGTCTCCAATCATGGAGCCGGCGTCGCAGCACATAGCTAGCATGCCTGAAGTAACAACACGCAGGAGAGGAGCATCTCTGAAGAGAGAAATCAACCAGGTCCATGAATTTCAATGTGGCACATGGAGGTTCATGACTTATTCAAGCTAGCTAGTGGGTAGCTTAGCTTAGCTTCCATGCTATTCCTAGACTACAAGTCCCCTGAATCTCAATGCTGATCCACAGGATCCCAAGTTATTCAAGCCAGTGGTTAACTTAGCTTAGTTTAGCTTCCAGGGTATTCCTAAACTACAAGGCTGGGATGTGTTGTTGTCTCACCTAGCTATCTTAAAACTAAACATTTTAGCCATTTAGCAGACACTCTCATCCAGAGCGACTTACAATTAGTGCATTTAATGTAAGGCCCATGAATTTCAATGGCGATCTGGAAGATCATAAGTTATTGAAGTTAGATGTGAGCTTCCAGGCCAGGATATTATTCCTAGACTACAGCTCTCTATGGGTAGCAGTTGGTGCAATCCACTGCACCACAAGAATATGAGTGCAGGAGTGTGAGATGCGGAGGGATTTGGAAATGGGACACCCTGTTCTGACCATGTCTGTTTCCCAAATGGCACCCTATTCCCTACACAATGCTCTTATGTGTGTGTGTGTGTGTGTGTGTGTGTGTGTGTGTGTGTGTGTGTGTGTTAGGAAGCACCCTCCCCAGATCACTCTTTAGTCTAAGCCCCACAGGGACCAACCACTTTTGGGAGGAATGGAATGGTGCACACACACATGCACATACTGTACATACACACACACACACACAGCTCATTCCTGCCCTGCTTTACACACACATACACACACATAAAACTCACACACACATGCACATACTATACATACACACACACACACACACACACACACACACACACACAGCTCATTCCTGCCCTGCTTTACACACACATACACACACATAAAACGCACACACACATGCACATACTGTACATACACACACATAAAACGCACACACACATGCACATACTGTACATACACACATGAGTTCCCTGAATTCCTATCGGACCTTGTAGTCATAGCAGATACAGTGCCTTGCGAAAGTATTCGGCCCCCTTTAACTTTGCGACCTTTTGCCACATTTCAGGCTTCAAACATAAAGATATAAAACTGTATTTTTTGTGAGGAATCAACAACAAGTGGGACACAGTCATGAAGTGGAACGACATTTATTGGATATTTCAAACTTTTTTAACAAATCAAAAACGGAAAAATTGGGCGCGCCACCTTTTGCTGCGATTACAGCTGTAAGTCGCTTGGGGTATGTCTCTATCAGTTTTGCACATCGAGAGACTGACATTTTTTCCCATTCCTCCTTGCAAAACAGCTCGAGCTCAGTGAGGTTGGATGGAGAGCATTTGTGAACAGCAGTTTTCAGTTCTTTCCACAGATTCTCGATTGGATTCAGGTCTGGACTTTGACTTGGCCATTCTAACACCTGGATATGTTTATTTTTGAACCATTCCATTGTAGATTTTGCTTTATGTTTTGGATCATTGTCTTGTTGGAAGACAAATCTCCGTCCCAGTCTCAGGTCTTTTGCAGACTCCATCAGGTTTTCTTCCAGAATGGTCCTGCATTTGGCTCCATCCATCTTCCCATCAATTTTAACCATCTTCCCTGTCCCTGCTGAAGAAAAGCAGGCCCAAACCATGATGCTGCCACCACCATGTTTGACAGTGGGGATGGTGTGTTCAGCTGTGTTGCTTTTACGCCAAACATAACGTTTTGCATTGTTGCCAAAAAGTTACATTTTGGTTTCATCTGACCAGAGCACCTTCTTCCACATGTTTGGTGTGTCTCCCAGGTGGCTTGTGGCAAACTTTAAACAACACTTTTTATGGATATCTTTAAGAAATGGCTTTCTTCTTGCCACTCTTCCATAAAGGCCAGATTTGTGCAAAATACGACTGATTGTTGTCCTATGGACAGAGTCTCCCACCTCAGCTGTAGATCTCTGCAGTTCATCCAGAGTGATCATGGGCCTCTTGGCTGCATCTCTGATCAGTCTTCTCCTTGTATGAGCTGAAAGTTTAGAGGGACGGCCAGGTCTTGGTAGATTTGCAGTGGTCTGATACTCCTTCCATTTCAATATTATCGCTTGCACAGTGCTCCTTGGGATGTTTAAAGCTTGGGAAATCTTTTTGTATCCAAATCCGGCTTTAAACTTCTTCACAACAGTATCTCGGACCTGCCTGGTGTGTTCCTTGTTCTTCATGATGCTCTCTGCGCTTTTAACGGACCTCTGAGACTATCACAGTGCAGGTGCATTTATACGGAGACTTGATTACACACAGGTGGATTGTATTTATCATCATTAGTCATTTAGGTCAACATTGGATCATTCAGAGATCCTCACTGAACTTCTGGAGAGAGTTTGCTGCACTGAAAGTAAAGGGGCTGAATAATTTTGCACGCCCAATTTTTCCGTTTTTGATTTGTTAAAAAAGTTTGAAATATCCAATAAATGTCGTTCCACTTCATGATTGTGTCCCACTTGTTGTTGATTCTTCACAAAAAAATACAGTTTTATATCTTTATGTTTGAAGCCTGAAATGTGGAAAAAGGTCGCAAAGTTCAAGGGGGCCGAATACTTTCGCAAGGCACTGTAATATTCTAATCTTTGGTGACTTTAATATTCACATGGAAAAGTCCACAGACCCACTCCAAAAGGCTTTCGGAGCCATCATCGACTCAGTGGGTTTTGTCCAACATGTCTCTGGACCCACTCACTGTCACAGTCATACGCTGGACCTAGTTTTGTCCCATGGAATGAATGTTGTGGATCTTAATGTTTTTCCTCATAATCCTGGACTATCGGACCACCATTTTATTACGTTTGCAATTGCAACAAATAATCTGCTCAGACCCCAACCAAGGATCATCAAAAGTCATGCTATAAATTCACAGACAACACAAAGATTCCTTGATGTCCTTCCAGATTCCCTCTGTCTAGCCAAGGACGCCAGAGGACAAAAATCAGTTAACCACCTAACTGAGGAACTCAATTTAACCTTGCGCAATACCCTAG
The DNA here is from genome assembly GCF_057628025.1 of Oncorhynchus mykiss. Taxonomy (NCBI): domain Eukaryota; kingdom Metazoa; phylum Chordata; class Actinopteri; order Salmoniformes; family Salmonidae; genus Oncorhynchus; species Oncorhynchus mykiss. The sequence goes on along the minus strand of NC_143048.1, from coordinate 20,259,072 downwards.
ATGCAGTTGCACCCCTAAAAACTAAAAACATTTCTCATAAGAAACTAGCTCCCTGGTACACAGAAAATACCCGAGCTCTGAAGCAAGCTTCCAGAAAATTGGAACGGAAATGGCGCCACACCAAACTGGAAGTCTTCCGACTAGCTTGGAAAGACAGTACTGTGCAGTACCGAAGAGCCCTTACTGCTGCTCGATCATCCTATTTTTCTAACTTAATTGAGGAAAATAAGAACAATCCGAAATTCCTTTTTGATACTGTCGCAAAGCTAACCAAAAAGCAGCATTCCCCAAGAGAGGATGACTTTCACTTTAGCAGTGATAAATTCATGAACTTCTTTGAGGAAAAGATTATGATTATTAGAAAGCAAATTACGGACTCCTCCTTAAATCTGCGTATTCCTTCAAAGCTCAGTTGTCCTGAGTCTGCACAACTCTGCCAGGACCTAGGATCAAGAGAGACGCTCAAGTGTTTTAGTACTATATCTCTTGACACAATGATGAAAATAATCATGGCCTCTAAACCTTCAAGCTGCATACTGGACCCTATTCCAACTAAACTACTGAAAGAGCTGCTTCCTGTGCTTGGCCCTTCTATGTTGAACATAATAAACGGCTCTCTATCCACCAGATGTGTACCAAACTCACTAAAAGTGGCAGTAATAAAGCCTCTCTTGAAAAAGCCAAACCTTGACCCAGAAAATATAAAAAACTATCGGCCTATATCGAATCTTCCATTCCTCTCAAACATTTTTGAAAAGGCTGTTGCGCAACAACTCACTGCCTTCCTGAAGACAAACAATGTATACGAAATGCTTCAGTCTGGTTTTAGACCCCATCATAGCACTGAGACGGCACTTGTGAAGGTGGTAAATTACATTTTAATGGCATCGGACCGAGGCTCTGCATCTGTCCTCGTGCTCCTAGACCTTAGTGCTGCTTTTGATACCATCGATCACCACATTCTTTTGGAGAGATTGGAAACCCAAATTGGTCTACACGGACAAGTTCTGGACTGGTTTAGATCTTATCTGTCGGAAAGATATCAGTTTGTCTCTGTGAATGGTTTGTCCTCTGACAAATCAACTGTAAATTTCGGTGTTCCTCAAGGTTCCGTTTTAGGACCACCATTGTTTTCACTATATATTTTACCTCTTGGGGATGTTATTCGAAAACATAATGTTAACTTTCACTGCTATGCAGATGACACACAGCTGTACATTTCAATGAAACATGGTGAAGCCCCAAAATTGCCCTTGCTAGAAGCATGTGTTTCAGACATAAGGAAGTGGATGGCTGCAAACGTTCTACTTTTAAACTCGGACAAAACAGAGATGCTTGTTCTAGGTCCCAAGAAACAAAGAGATCTTCTGTTGAATCTGACAATTAATCTTAATGGTTGTACAGTCGTCTCAAATAAAACTGTGAAGGACCTCGGCGTTACTCTGGACCCTGATCTCTCTTTTGAAGAACATATCAAGACCATTTCAAGGACAGCTTTTTTCCATCTACGTAACATTGCAAAAATCAGAAACTTTCTGTCCAAAAATGATGCAGAAAAATTAATCCATGCTTTTGTCACTTCTAGGTTAGACTACTGCAATGCTCTACTTTCCGGCTACCCGGATAAAGCACTAAATAAACTTCAGTTAGTGCTAAATACGGCTGCTAGAATCCTGACTAGAACCAACAAATTTGATCATATTACTCCAGTGCTAGCCTCTCTACACTGGCTTCCTGTCAAAGCAAGGGATGATTTCAAGGTTTTACTGCTAACCTACAAAGCATTACATGGGCTTGCTCCTACCTATCTCTCTGATTTGGTCCTGCCGTACATACCTACACGTACGCTACGGTCACAAGACGCAGGCCTCCTAATTGTCCCTAGAATTTCTAAGCAAACAGCTGGAGGCAGGGCTTTCTCCTATAGAGCTCCATTTTTTGGAACGGTCTGCCTACCCATGTCAGAGACGCAAACTCGGTCTCAACCTTCAAGTCTCTACTGAAGACTCATCTCTTCAGTGGGTCATGTGATTGAGTGTAGTCTGGCCCAGGAGTGGGAAGGTGAACGGAAAGGCTCTGGAGCAACGAACTGCCCTTGCTGTCTCTGCCTGGCCGGTTCCCCTCTTTCAACTGGGATTCTCTGCCTCTAACCCTATTACAGGATCTGAGTTACTGGCTTACTGGGGCTCTCTCATGCCGTCCCTGGAGGGGGTGCGTCACCTGAGTGGGTTGATTCACTGATGTGGTCATCCTGTCTGGGTTGGCGCCCCCCCCCCCCCCCGTGGCGGAGGTCTTTGTGGGCTATACTCAGCCTTGTCTCAGGATGGTAAGTTGGTGGTTGAAGATATCCCTCTAGTGGTGTGGGGGCTGTGCTTTGGCAAAGTGGGTGGGGTTATATCCTTCCTGTTTGGCCCTGTCCGGGGGTGTCCTCGGATGGGGCCACAGTGTCTCCTGACCCATCCTGTCTCAGCCTCCAGTATTTATGCTGCAGTAGTTTATGTGTCGGGGGGCTAGGGTCAGTTTGTTATATCTGGAGTACTTCTCCTGTCCTATTCGGTGTCCTGTGTGAATCTAAGTGTGCGTTCTCTAATTCTCTCCTTCTCTCTTTCTTTCTCTCTCTCGGAGGACCTGAGCCCTAGGACCATGCACCAGGACTACCTGACATGATGACTCCTTGCTGTCCCCAGTCCACCTGGCCGTGCTGCTGCTCCAGTTTCAACTGTTCTGCCTTATTATTATTCGACCATGCTGGTCATTTATGAACATTTGAACATCTTGGCCATGTTCTGTTATAATCTCCACCCGGCACAGCCAGAAGAGGACTGGCCATCCCACATATGCTCTCTCTAATTCTCTCTTTCTTTCTCTCTCTCGGAGGACCTGAGCCCTAGGACCATGCCCCAGGAATACCTGACATGATGACTCCTTGCTGTCCCCAGTCCACCTGACTGTGCTGCTGCTCCAGTTTCAACTGTTCTGCCTTATTATTATTCGACCATGCTGGTCATTTATGAACATTTTAACATCTTGGCCATGTTCTGTTATAATCTCCACCCGGCACAGCCAGAAGAGGACTGGCCACCCCACATAGCCTGGTTCCTCTCTAGGTTTCTTCCTAGGTTTTGGCCTTTCTAGGGAGTTTTTCCTAGCCACCGTGCTTCTACACCTGCATTGCTTGCTGTTTGGGGTTTTAGGCTGGGTTTCTGTACAGCACTTTGAGATATCAGCTGATGTACGAAGGGCTATATAAATAAATTTGATTTGATAAAACCACACACACATGCACATACTGTACACACACACACACACACAGCTCATTCCTGCCCTGCTTTACACACACATACACACACATACAACGCACACACACATGCACATACTGTACATACACACACACACACACACACACACACACACACACACACACACACACACACACACACACACACACACACACACAGCTCATTCCTGTCCTGCTTTGCAAATCATCCACCTAACTGAGGCTAAGGAATTAAAGCTGTGTCACTGTGCTGAGACTGATGCCTTGCTTCTCATATTACTGCCTTTTTGATATGTGCAACAAGAAAGGGGTTGACAGGCCAGTGCCTATCATCTGACTGCAAGGCAACTCTGCAGCGAACCTGAAAGGGGTGATATAAGGCTGTTTAAACTACTGCCTTATTCTGATTCCAGCCCCCAAGACACAAACACACACACTCTTACACATGCAAGCAGGAGTGCACACACATGGATGTACACACGCACGTAGGCACACAAACACACTTATGCAACCTCAAGCCTCATGCTCACACTCGCACAAGTATACACACACATTCTCTCTCACTCTTTCGCTCTCTCACTCTCTCAGAGAAATCTTCATAAAAAATACATGAGGTAGAAAATACACTCATGTTCTGCCTCTCCCCATGCATGCTAAGGTTTGAGGAGATGTTAGATATCTTCAATTATGTATCATCAGCCAGAGACGATTAGTATCAAAATCTGCCTTCTAGCTGATGTAATGAGCAAACCATATTCTATATTTTTTTATGTAAACTCAGCAAAAAAAGAAACGTCCTCTCACTGTCAACTGCATTTATTTTCAGCAAACTTAACATGTGTAAATATTTGTATGAACATAACAAGATTCAACAACTGAGACATAAACTGAACAAGTTCCAAAGACATGTGACTAACAGAAATGGAATAATGTGTCCCTGAACAAAGGGGGGGTCAAAATCAAAAGTGACAGTCAGTGGCCATCAGCTTCAATAAGTACTGCAGTGGATCTCCTCCTCATGGACTGCACCAGATGTTCCAGTTCTTGCTGTGAGATGTTACCTCACTCTTCCACCAAGGCAACTGCAAGTTCCCAGACATTTCTGGGGGGAAAGGACCTAGCCCTCACCCTCCGATCCAACAGGTCCCAGACGAGCTCAATGGGATTGAGATCTGGGCTCTTCAATGGCCATGGCAGAACACTGACATTCCTGTCTTGCATGAAATCCCGCACAGAACAAGCAGTATGGCTGGTGGCATTGTCATGCTGTAGGGTCATGTCAGGATGAGCCTGCAGGAAGGGTACCACATGAGGGAGGAGGATGTCTTCCCTGTAACAAACAGCATTGAGATTGCCTGCAATGACAACAAGCTCAGTACGACGATGCTGTGATACACCGCCCCAGACCATGACGGACCCTCCACCTCAAAATCGATCCCACTCCAGAGTACAGGCCTCGGTGTAACACTCATTCCTTCAACGATAAATGCCAATCAGTCCAGCCTCTCTCAGCCTATTGCGGACAGTCTGAGCACTGATGGAGGGATTGTGCATTCCTGGTGTAACTCAGGCAGTTGTTGTTGCTATCCTGTATCTGTCCCGCAGGTGTGATTTTCGGATGTACCGATCCTGTGCAGCGCTGTCTTAGGCGTCTCACAGTACGGATATTACAATTTATTGCCCTGGCCACATCTGCAGTCCTCATGCCTCCTTGCAACATGTTATCGCAAAATGAGCAGGGACCCTGGGCATCTTTCTTTTGGTGTTTTTCAGAGTCAGTAGAGCGGCCTCTTTAGTGTCCTAAGTTTTCATAACTGTGACGTGAATTGCCTACCGTCTGTAAGCTGTTAGTGTCTTAATGACCGTTCCACGGGTGCATGTTCATTAATTGTTTATGGTTCATTGAACAAGCACGGGAAACAGTGTTTAAACCCTTTACAATGAAGAACTGTGGTGTTATTTGGATTTTAAGAATTATCTTTGAAAGACAGGGTTCTGAAAAAGGGACATTTCTACGATATAATAATCAGATATTTTTTTATCAGTTTATCTTTTTAAACTTTTGGGTTGCTGCGTGCTATAATTGACAAGTGAATGTTGAGGTAATGGAAAGTTTGAAATGTAGAATTCCACTGTTTTTCCACTGAGCCCCACTGACCTCGTACTACTCTCACAACCTCAGGAGCGTATGTTGAAAAACACTGTATATGCAAAGAGATTTTATTGGGGTGACTGGGTTAATTGGGGTGACTGGGTTTATTGGGGTGACTGGGTTAATTGGGGTGCCTGGGTTTATTGGGGTGACGTTTTCCTGTTTTTCTTCCTGAGTGGAATAGCACAATAAGGAGTAGAAGTACAGATATTGATTACTTATCGGCCTCAGCATAGATGATATAGGTATGAAGACATACAATGACAAACAGGGCTGTCTATTTAAGGGTGACGTAAGACAGCTATGGCAAAGGAATGCCTTGCTTTGTTACATAATACAGCAAATGTACTTAGCAGACACCCTTTAGAGGGTGCAGCTATTTTACTCACATTGGAGAAACATCTGTGATATAGACAGAGTCTATGTCCCAAATGGAACTCTGTTCTCTGTAGAGTGCACAAAAGTAGGCCTAATGCACTATGTAGGGAATAGGGTGCTACAGTATTTGCGACGCACACAGTCATTACTCAGGGGTGGTGTCGACAACAGAGATTAATCTTCCCTTTGAGAACATTACCACAGTTTTGTGTTATTACAATGTAATAATCTAATAATTAAATAATGTAATAATGCAATATCAGAACAACATCTCAATCCTCTTCTCACCTTTCTCATCTCCTCTCCACCTCTTTCTTCTCCTCCTCTCTCCTTTCTCACTCCTCCTCTCCTCCTCCTCCTCTCTCCTTTCTCATCTCCTCTCCACCTCTCTCTTCCTCCTCTTCTCTCCTTTCTCATCTCCTCTCCACCTTTTTCTTCTCCTACTCCTCTCCTCCTCCTCCTCCTCTCTCCATTCTCATCTCATCTCCACCTCTCTCTTCTCCTCCTCTCCTCCTCTCTCCTTTCTCCTCTCATCTCCTCTTCTCCTATGCAATTATGTCTAAATGAGAGAAGAGGAAAGGAAACCACCTTATATAGTATACTACTAGAGATGCTGTAACCTCCTTGCAACACACACAGAGTCCTGCTCTAGATTTTGAATGAAACCTGTTTTAACTAGAAAAGTTCACAGTACTCAACTACTTTACACAACCCTAACTATTGGTAAAACGCCTCTCCTCTATGCCACTCTTATTGGTAGGCATTTCTTGTTCACGCCTCCTTGCCCATAGTCATCCCCCTCAACATTTGTGAGAGCACCTGTCAATCAGGGTGCATAAGCGGTGGGAGTCGTCAGTGTTCTTTGACGTTGGAGTTTGATTGGCCAGCTGTTTCTATTGGCGTCACTGCGCCGCCAGCTGATCGCAGTGAGAAGCCGGTTTGAAGGGAGTTGAGCTAGAAAGAACCAAGACGCGGCGATAGAGCAACTTGCTGTTTGGGGAACCGCTAGGAAACTGGGAAGTGAAACTGGGGCGGTATCTTCGTTTTTACGGATTAAGTTACAATGTAGCGCGTCCTAATAGATACAAGAGTGGAAGCTGAATAGTTGTACGTGTATTTTAAACTAGAGCTATAATAGATGCGTTTCGTCCATTACTAGAACTGTCAGATTTGATTGAGAGAGTTAAGGTGTGGCTGTCTTCAAAACGTTTTTTTTTCTTCTTCAAGGCTTTCCTCTGAACTAAATGCTTATAATAATAAAGCTTGACATATTTACAATGAGAAGTAGCTTAGCTGATCGATTTTCAACAATAATGGCGCATTTGAAAAAGGAAGCATTCGATTATACGACCTACAGTGCCACCTCGACAAGGATAATGTGCATTATTCTAAACATTACCGATGGAGTCTATTCTGCTATTATTTGGATGATTATAACAAGTATTTAATAATCGTGTAGGTTAATTCGCTGTATAATGTTTTGAAATGGACGTAGCAACTTTACAGTCGTATCGCATTCTACATATGAAAGGCTAATCAACGGACCTGTGGGGGAGTAGGCCTAGTTGGTGATTATAGAGCTATTCTCGCACGATAATCGATTTTTTAAAAAATATTTAGATTTTTTTCCCTTTATGATCAATGGCGATACTTGTAACTAGTCTACTGCCATTTTGAGTCCCACCGAGGAAATAAATTAATCTTACCTACAGAAACAAGTAAGTGCGTCAATATTAATTTAAAAACGTTTAAATGTCTTTATGAGTGTGGAATAACCTTAACTGAATATAATCAAGTAATCTAGATAGGCTGCAATTAAGAGATAAAATAGAGCGTCAAATGAACCCGGATGATTATATGCCTACTGAGAATATTGCCATAACTGTTACTAATGAAGCAAATTGAATGTTACAAATTATGTAATTAAATAGTTGACTTGCAGTTCCATTTGGACTATATGTAGTCCGCTGGTCTGTAGGCGGTGCAATAATTACCATAATACTTAATTCAATACATCAGTGAATTGAATATTAGATTTATGAGTTATTTCAAAGGACATCTCATATAGGCTAAACGTTAAATGGATTGGATTATGGACACTTCTATTGCGTGCATTCGTGTCCTATAGAGTCTACGGGCGTGCCCATCAATTAGCCTACTTGTGAAGAAGAATGGGGCCAGAGGGGCCAGAATAAGATTCGGTCATATTTTTCAAAAATATGTAAAATATCAAGATCATTCCTGTACTGTAAAAACGTGTTAAAATACCTATTCATAGATCTGATGTTTGACTTATTAACTTTTAGCATTTAGTAGTAGGGTAGACTAAATACATAATGAATTTAACCTTACTCATATCTTTTCATTATTTAGTTACAGTAAATCCCTGTAATTTGCTTTAATTTGATTTAAAGGAGAGAATTGCAGAGCGAATTCCTCAAGGCCCCACCCTTTACAGCAAAACATGGATGTGGATCACAATTTCCCCCAGAAGTTTCTTGTTTCCCTTTTTCCTCTCTCTAACTTTACGTTGCCAAGTGTGTAACCATAGGCCCTGCTTTAAGTGGAGAGAACCTGTAACCTTCCATATACACTGGCTGGCAACCCCCTAAAGATCAAGCCGCAGGATCTTCATTCAAACTCCAATGAGTCTCCCTTCCTTTGATCAAGGTAAGATATGAACAGTCTGACCTCATTATTGAATGAAATAAGTAGTCTATGATAGGCCTTGCTCTTTTAAATTAACTTTTTCCATTATTAACTTTTTTTTTTCTGTGGAATTCTGTGGCAGGGATTATGTAAGTATAGGAACAAGTATTTACAAGCTCTCCAACTCATGCTTATGCAATCACAGTTTGAGGATTTCAACACTCAGAGGAGAGCTGTTAGTTAAAATGTGACAGCTCATCAAAGAAAGCTGCACGCCACTCTAAAGATTTGTCCCTATGTCATCTTTTATTCACTCAATAACTGTTAAATGCACCTGAAATTCCTCAAATCCTCAAAGCCTATCAATTTCATTCAACAATGCTCCCTTGCACACATAATATCCCGAGCACTATTCCATTCCACCACCACCAGACAATTGATTTATTCTGAATTGCAGTCAAGACCTCGTTGGATTCATCTTTTCCCTGAAGCCTCTTAGGCAAACAGCCTGCGGAATAGAATGGTGAATTCTTATCCATTTCTGTTGGGCAGTGACTCGTCTCTTCTTGGGTGTGACTTTGATGCTTCATCCTTATTCACTGGGGGTGGATGAGTTCTTAAGGCCTATAGCTGGTTTACTGGCTGGCTGCAATAAATTGACCAGGCAGGCTACTTGGATGAGTTGCAAGCGGCAAGAGTCAGGCAGTAGTCTCCTTTTTGGTTTCCCTTACACCTTCTAGTTTGATATCTCTGGAGTTTGAAAGACTGTTTTGTCACAAAAGCAAGACCTCAGCCTCCCAAGTTCCTCAGGGCCACTTCCTCCACCCCCCCCCCCCCCCCCCCCCTCCGCCCTCCCCAGAGAACGCTTGGACAGCAATTATCAGCTGTTTGGAAATTAATTGTGTAACTTCTAGCCTAGAAAAACTAACAGCCACAGGCCATAGTCGATTGGCTCCATCCAAACTATCGGAATGCCACATTTTAACACTTAGTCCTTGAACCATTTTTGGATAATTACATGGAAATGATGACAGTGACAGCTAAGTTAACGCCCCATTGTAACCTAAGAGGGTTCAATGGTGTAACTGGAGTACAGTTGAACGTACATGGTTTATCGTACATGACATGTAGCCTACTGTCTCTCTATCTGAGGGACTCTATTGTGCGTCTAATGACAATGAAAGGATTCTGTATGAATGAATGGTGCACTAAGACCTAGTTGGAGGATCTGAGATGGGTGCCTCCATAGGAACGGTTACAGTGACGTCTGATTTAACCTACCTGTGATACCTCAGTTGTAAATCACATGAGATAACATTGATTGGGTGATGACCGAGGGGGTGTGGCTTTATGGATGGAGGGGGTGTGGCTCACAATCTAATTGAATTAAAAAGGAATGGACCACAACCCAGATAAGATTCTTATTATTTATTACTAAATCCAATGGATCACATCAAAGTCTTCGTAAAAGGGACCTTTTTATTTACAGCTACAGAGACGACACCCTCAAGACTGTAAACAACATAGCATCTTTCCATCTCTGGCTGCATGTTTGTTCTGTGTCCTGATTGGCTAGCCACATAACACTGACCTGGCTGTGTGTTTGTTCTGTGTCCTGATTGTCTAGCCACATCACACTGACCTGGCTGTGTGTGTGTGTGTGTGTGTGTGTGTGTGGTTAGCGAGCGGTGTCTTTATCTCCACATGACTGGATTAGATTAAAACAGATTTCCACAAAGCCGCTCCCCAGAATGACACACAGAACGACAGACAGACAGACAGCCAGCCGGATAGGCAGACAGACAGCCAGCCAGCCAGCGGATAGGCAGACTGGCAGGCCAAGTGGACGGACGGACCGGCAGGCAATCAGGCAGGCAGGCAGACAGACAGCCAGCCAGCCAGCCGGATAGGCAGACTGGCAGGCCAAGTGGATGGACGGCTGGACCGGCAGGCAATCAGGCAGACAGACGGATAGGCAGACAGACAGACAGACAGACGGACAGGCAGACAGATGGATTGTATGGGCGTATATGAACAGAGAGATTGGGAGAGGGAGGATATGATGAAAGAGAAGAATAATTGTAATTCAAGGTCTTTCTTTGCAGTCCTGTGCTCCCTCTGCCCTACTCCCGTCAAATTATTGTAGTCATAGCATAAGTTGTGACGATATGTGTGTGTGTTTGTGTGTGTTTGAACATTTGTAAGGTAAGTGTGTATGCGACATAACATTCTCGTTAGTCCTAGAAATCATCCACTCCCTCACATGAAAGTTATTCAACCATTCTGATCTATTAATAAAATAATAATTCATTTCATTACATTAAAAGTACATACATTCAAGTGCAGCTTAAATTGGATTTAACCACTGGATTACTTACATTGATCCTATCCTCTGAAAGAAAACCAAACAGTTTAATTTCACCAGAAGCCAATATTACTCTAGTTTTGACATTAGCATGCTAATGCAGCTCTTATTGAGTAGCATAGTTGGGCTGTTCTGGATTGCACATTGACAGTTATTGATGGGCTATCAGAGTATTCCCAGTGGGTGAGGAACTGCAGTGGAAATCCGCATTCTAGAATGAGGTTGCATGTTTCAGACAGGGCCACACCCTATGGCTATAGATGTATACACTGCATTGCACATCAGAGTGCACACTTTACTTTACACTCTAATTGTAAATGGGTTCTTTCTTGGTTTGTTACAATTAATCCCCATGTAACCAAAAACTATACCTAGGGAATAATTATTTTATAACACTCGTTTTAGTTTTGACAAAATTCCAAACACTTAGGTGAGCGTGGAACCAGATCAGATGAGGATTCACAAGCTGTTAGTTGCCTTCTTTTGAAATGGCATTCTACTGAGAAGTTAGCAACAGACATTGAGTGGGCTGAGTGGGTTCTACTTAGTAGGTGCTGTGCTGGTGTGTATCAGACAGACATGGGCTCTGTGTGTAGGAAGGCAGACATTGAGTGGGCTGAGTGGGTTCTACTTAGTAGGTGCTGTGCTGGTGTGTATCAGACAGACATGGGCTCTGTGTGTGGGACTGTGTGTAGGAAGGCAGACATTGAGTGGGCTGAGTGGGTTCTACTTAGTAGGTGCTGTGCTGGTGTGTATCAGACAGACATGGGCTCTGTGTGTGGGACTGTGTGTAGGAAGGCAGACATTGAGTGGGCTGAGTGGGTTCTACTTAGTAGGTGCTGTGCTGGTGTGTATCCGACAGACATGGGCTCTGTGTGTGGGACTGTGTGTAGGAAGGCAGACATTGTCAGTCTGTAATCTCAATAATAACAGACAGACTTTAAAAACCCATACAGCAGATGTTGATTTGAGATCCCAGTACTCCCATATTTTCAAGACCAGTTCTCTATGAGCCTCAATTCTATATTGAAGAGTCCAGCCTATTTGGTGCTTGGATCAATTCACTTGTGACTCAAGGCTGAGTTCAGACCCCTTATCTCTAAGGGCTGGGACTGGGATTGAGTCTTGTGCTCTTAACGGCCTTGGGGTCTAGTCCCACTCTCCTCAGGGCTTAGGCTGGGACTGGCTCTAGTCCTCATAGTGCCTTGGTCAAGTTTGGACTGACAGTTAACAGTTTACAGCTCAGCTAATTTAACTTCCATTGGTTCCATTTAATCTCCATGTTAAACAAGCACTAGGAAATTAACCCTTAAAGCATTTCCAGTACCACCAAGGAATAGCCAGAATTGGTAGGTAACAGTAAAGCTAGCAGTGCCAATTCAGCATGAACTAGTCCCATCCAGATATTGAAAACCCTGGGTGCGTCCAAATTGGCATCCTATTCCTTATATAGTGCACTACTTTTGACCAGAGCACCTGGTCAAAAATAGTGCACTATATAGGGAATAGGGTACCATTTCCCCTGTGATGGAAGGAGTACATGGCAGGAGGGATGCTGTGTCATTGTGTAATCTCCTGTTGATTAAATGGACTGCCACAGGTTTTGTTTTTCCCACAGCCCTGTAAGTGACCTAGTTAAAGATCCAGTGCTATTGTGACTAGCCGTATTTCAGTCTCCCTATACGTAGTTGTACATGGTGAGGAAGGTAGACATACATACACACCAGTGGAAGCTGCTGAGGGGAGGACGGCTCATAATAATGGCTGGAATGGACTAAATGGAATGGCATCAAACATATAGAAACCATGTGTTTGACACCATTCCACTGATTCCACTCCAGCTATTACCAGGAGCCCGTCGTCCCCAAGTAAGGTGCCACCAACGTCCTGTGATGCATACATACATACAGGTAGACATACATTGGCCAACCTACTGTATGCATACACACAAGGTGGAAAAGTGAAAAGCGAGAGGTAGAATGAAAGCTAGAGAGCAAGAGAGGGGGACAGACAGTGAGCGAGATAGAGGAACAGGGTGGGTCTGGAAGAGGTGGGGCCTGCGCGTGTGTGCTGTCTGTGTGTGCTCTGTGTTCAGACAGCGTGTACGTTCGGGGCCTCAGCAGACTGAATGGAATTTATACCATATGTACCAGGCATCCCAGGAATGCACCCCAGGCCCAAAGAGCTGACCAACGGAAAGAGAGGAGGGAGGGAGAGAGAGAGAGAGACAGAGAGAGAGAGAGAGACAGAGAGAGACAGAGAGAGAGAGAGAGACAGAGAGAGAGAGAGAGACAGAGAGAGAGTGGGAGAGTTTGAGAGTGGGAGTGTTTGAAAGAGAGATCCATCCATTCTGCAGGAACAAACCTGTTGAGTGCAAGTCCTCCTGTTAGGGGAAAATTCTGCATATTTTGCAAAATGGCTGCTTGCTGTGGACACATCTGTTTAACATGGTTGTATCTCTGGACCCTATGGGCCCTGGTCAAAGGTAGTGCACTATAAAGGAATAGGGTGTCATTTGGGACAGATTCCATATGCAACGATAAAGATGACTACACAGATTTTGTCAGAAACATTAGTTGACTATAGTTCTCAGAGAATCTATGATTTCTCGACTGTAACACTTTTTCTCTCTGAAAGACTACTGTTCATTTGTTAGCAATTACTAAGCAATGAGCTGCTTTGTTCTTTTTTATGACGTCCATATCATGTCTGGTGTTCTTTCTACTGCTCCGTTGTCTGTGGCATGGCAACTACATTCATGTGGTAACTGACACTATGTTGAACATGCTTCATATAGTAATTGAGGTTATCAGATACATGCTAATGCTATAACTGGTCTATGTACGAGCTGATCAGGGAGGAGAGAGACAGAACACTTTGGCATTATGGCAGCCAGTGTTGCGCAAAGAATGTCAATGTGATCTGTGGTTGGATAAGAGCCTCTCTCTGTGTGTGTGTGTGAGAGAAAAAGAAAAAAAAAAGCGTGTGCCTATGCCTGTTGGAAAGAGAAGGTGAACTGATTTGAGCATGTGTATGTGTAAATTGAGTGAGACAGCAAGAGTGAAAAGACATTTATGTCTGTTATGTGTGTGTGTCCAGCATTTCATCAGCTGCAGGCTGCCACATTGTAACGGTTTTCTAGGTGTGAAGGAGAGTCGGACCAAAATGCGGCGTGTAGATTGCGATCCATGTTTATTGTGACTATAGCAACACGAATCTAAATACAAACAGTGCAAAATAATAAATGTAATGAAAACCGAAAACAGCCTAAACTGGTGCAAACTAACACTAAGGACAATCACCCACAAACACACAGTGAAACCCAGGCTACCTAAATATGGTTCCCAATCAGAGACAATGACTAACACCTGCCTCTGATTGAGAACCATATCAGGCCGGACATAGAAATAGACAAACAAGACATCCAACATAGAATGCCCACCCAGTTCACGTCCTGACCAACACTAAAACAAGGAAAACACACACGAACGATGGTCAGAACGTGACAGTACCCCCCCTCCAAGGTGCGGACTCCGGACGCACAACTTAAACCTATGGGGGAGGGTGTGGGTGGGCATCTGTCCGCGGTGGCGGCTCTGGCGCTGGACGTGGACCCCACTCCATAACAGTTTTAGTCCACCTCCTTAGCGTCCCTAGATAGGTGACCCTTCTTAATGACAGCTCGGGACAGAGGGTCAGCTCGAGACAGAGGGGCAGCTCGGGACAGAAGTAGCTCGGGACTGATGGGTAGCACAGCACTGAGAGGAAGCTCAGGCAGGTAGTTAGATCCGGCAGATCCTGGCTGGCTGGCGGTTCTGGCAGATCCTGGCTGACTGGCAGATCTGGAAGAGTCTGGTCGACTGGCAGATCTGGAAGAGTCTGGTCGACTGGCAGATCTGGAAGAGTCTGGTCGACTGGCAGATCTGGAAGAGTCTGGTCGACTGGCAGATCTGGAAGAGTCTGGTCGACTGGCAGATCTGGAAGAGTCTGGTCGACTGGCAGATCTGGAAGAGTCTGGTCGACTGGCAGATCTGGAAGAGTCTGGTCGACTGGCAGATCTGGAAGAGTCTGGTCGACTGGCAGATCTGGAAGAGTCTGGTCGACTGGCAGATCTGGAAGAGTCTGGTCGACTGGCAGATCTGGAAGAGTCTGGTCGACTGGCAGATCTGGAAGAGTCTGGTCGACTGGCAGATCTGGAAGAGTCTGGTCGACTGGCAGATCTGGAAGAGTCTGGTCGACTGGCAGATCTGGAAGAGTCTGGTCGACTGGCAGATCTGGAAGAGTCTGGTCGACTGGCAGATCTGGAAGAGTCTGGTCGACTGGCAGATCTGGAAGAGTCTGGTCGACTGGCAGATCTGGAAGAGTCTGGTCGACTGGCAGATCTGGAAGAGTCTGGTCGACTGGCAGATCTGGAAGAGTCTGGTCGACTGGCAGATCTGGAAGAGTCTGGTCGACTGGCAGATCTGGAAGAGTCTGGTCGACTGGCAGATCTGGAAGAGTCTGGTCGACTGGCAGATCTGGAAGAGTCTGGTCGACTGGCAGATCTGGAAGAGTCTGGTCGACTGGCAGATCTGGAAGAGTCTGGTCGACTGGCAGATCTGGAAGAGTCTGGTCGACTGGCAGATCTGGCTGCTCCATGCTGACTGGCTGCTCCATGATGACTGGCAGCTCTGGCTGCTCCATGCTGACTGGCTGCTCCATGCTGACTGGCAGCTCTGGCTGCTCCATGCTGACTGGCTGCTCCATGCTGACTGGCAGCTCTGGCTGCTCCATGCTGACAGGCTGCTCCATGCTGACTGGCAGCTCTGGCTGCTCCATGCTGACTGGCTGCTCCATGCTGACTGGCGGCCCTGGCTGCTCCATGCTGACTGGCGGCCCTGGCTGCTCCATGCTGACTGGCGGCCCTGGCTGCTCCATGCTAACTGGCAGCTCCTTGCAGACTAGCAGCTCTGGCGGCTCCTTGCAGACTGGCAGCTTTGGCGGCATCCTGCAGACAGGCAGCTCTGGCGGCTCCTTGCAGACTGGCAGCTCCTTGCAGACTGGCAGCTCTATGCAGACTGGCAGCTCCTTGCAGACTGGCAGCTCCTTGCAGACTGGCAGCTCCTTGCAGACTGGCAGCTCCTTGCAGACTGGCAGCTCCTTGCAGACTGGCAGTTCTGAACAGGCGGGAGACTCCGGCAGCGCTGTAGAGGAGGAAGGCTCTAACAGCGCTAGACAGGCGGGAGACTCCAACAGCGCTGGAGAGGAGGAGGGCTCCGACAGCGCTGGACAGGCGAGGCGCACTGTAGGCCTGATGCGTGGTGCTGGCACTGGTGGTACTGGGCCGAGGACACGCACAGGAAGCCTGGTGCGGGGAGCTGCTACCGGAGGGCTGGGGTGTGGAGGTGGTACTGGAAAAACCGGACCGTGCAGGCGCACTGGAGCTCTTGAGCACCGAGCCTGCCCAACCTTACCTGGTTGAATGCTCACGGTCGCCCTGCCAGTGCGGCGAGGTGGAATAGCCCGCACTGGGCTATGCAGGCGAACCGGAGACACCGAGCGCAAGGCTGGTGCCATGTAAGCCGGCCCAAGGAGACGCACTGGGGACCAGCTGCGTAGAGCCGGCTTCATGGCATTAGGCTCGACGCTCAATCTAGCCCGGCCAACACGTGGAGCTGGAATATACCGCACCGGGCTATGCACCCGCACTGGAGACACCGTGCGCACCACTGCATAACACGGTGCCTGTCCGGTCTCTCTAGCCCCCCGGTA
>NC_143048.1:19672500-19742500 GCF_057628025.1 Oncorhynchus mykiss | reverse complement strand
AGGACAGTCGCTGGGTGGTGATCAGCACACTGCGTGGCACCTCCCACGTCTTTCCCATCAACCCCTACGGTGGTGCGCCTTGCGCCCGCACTCACATGTCCCCCCGTGTGGTCAACCGCATGTCCCGCTTCCAGAAGAGTGCAGGGCTGGAGGAGATAGAGAATGAACTGAACAGCAAGCAGGCTGGAGGAGGGAGATGCAGCCCCATCCCTGGGCTCTCCAGCAGTCCCTCGGGGTCCCCACTACACGGTAAGGATAGATGACACACACTCGTGCACACAGATGCACAGGCACCAAGCACAGAACTAATCCTCTTACTATTGCGCAGTACATAAAACCCCACAATACGCAGCATGTGTTATGACATGGCTATAGCTGATATGGTGGGTGTGGCAGCACACAGCTCTTCAGACAGCGGCGGCTCCACTTCCAGTAAGTGACAACAACCGCTGACTGGCTGTCACCTGAGTAGACCTTGTTCTGCTGGGGACTATGACCCGTCTGTTACAGCCTTGGTCCTGTTGGTCAAACACCCCTAGAGCCGCCTGGCTGGCACACACACACACACTATACACACTACCACCGACGCGTGGGCACACACACCCACTCATACACAAACAAACACCCATTGACATATACTCATCATTAAGTTCACATGTAAAAATCACAGTTCAGGGTCGAGGCTGTTTGCAGATCTTCTCAGTTTGCCCTCCCTCCCTCCCTCTCACTCACTGTCAGGGCATCAGTCATCCATCTCTCTCCCACTCTCTGCAGCCGTGGCGCCCTGACTTCCCCTCTCCCTTCCTAGCCTATTGTTAGCCCCAGACACCCCCCCCCCCCCCGATTACTCAGTTTGTGTGGCTTCTCTCCCCCAGGCTCTGTATTAATGACCACTGTCAGATCACTTCCCCAACAATTAAAACAATGTCAGCAGGACGTTCAAGCCAGGCCAGAGTGACGTCAAGCCCAGGGAATGTACTGCCGCCACGGCTTGTCTCGTTCTGGATCTAGAGAGAAAAAGTGGAGAGAAGGAAGTGGAAAGGGATGGAGGAGAAAGAGGA
Organism: Oncorhynchus mykiss; assembly: GCF_057628025.1. Lineage (NCBI taxonomy): Eukaryota > Metazoa > Chordata > Actinopteri > Salmoniformes > Salmonidae > Oncorhynchus > Oncorhynchus mykiss. The sequence continues at coordinate 19,741,439 of NC_143048.1, read as the reverse complement.
AGAGGGAGAAATAAATTATGAACGAGAAGGAGAAAAAAATATGGAGGGAGAGCGAAGGAGTTCAGCTTTTGTAGCGGCAGTGAATGGAGGGAGAGGGGAGCAAGAGACTCATAAATCACACTCCATTTTCAAAGGAGGGCATTAGAGCCACCTGTCAACAATTAGTCTCTTCACTGGTGTGTGTGTGTGTGTGTGTGTGTGTGGGCCCCCAGGGATGGCAGACGGCTATATAAATGTTACAGCGTAAAGAAAGACTAAAATACCACTGTCTGAGGCCATAGGTTTTACGTTTTCAGGACTTTGATATTTACAGCGTATCTGTTCCTTTTTATGGACCTTGGGAGTCTGTGATAAAGTTTGCCAGGAATCTGGGGGCTTGGTTTTGGAGATGTCATTCTCTGCGTGGTGTTGGAGATGGTGTGTGAGTTTGTAGGGGGAAAGTCTAAATCTTCAACTACGACACACACACAGTGGCCATTTTAACATGTAAATCTTGGTGACAGAATTCAGAACATGGTCCGTTCTTACACCAAACTCCCCCAACTTTTTTTTTTACGCATACCAGCAAAGCCACTACTCAACAACACTAAACAATACATTAATTGCACTATAACGGTGACAAACGGTGCCCGCAAACTGTTACGGCCTACATAAAGCTGTCCTAAAAGCAGAGTTTTCTTTTCAGAACCATAGAGTGAATCCTTACCACCGCTACACCTGGCTATTCGTGGAGCCTTGTCTGGCAGTGAAACAGTTCATTCAGCCTCAATTACTGCCTTTGAAAAAAACATAGCTGATATGGATGACTTGCTTAAACAAATGTGGTTCCTACTGACAATTTAGATGTACAATTTGATTAAGACATTAAAGAGTGAGCTAGGAATGATGTAGTCAATATGACTGTTCAGCACTTTTGAAATGTACAGTGACAGAATTCAGAACATGGTCCGTTCTTACAGTATTCTCCCTGTACACCAAGTCAGAACCGAAGGATAAATAAAGGTGGCATATAAGCACACAGTGAATGCTCTTACAATATTCAATGATGACATTTCTCTAAAACAGGCTATAGGCTACATGTGCACCACCAAGTCAGAACAGTAGGCTTAAGGAGGGGGAAAGGGACCTAATTATTAGGGTGAAGCACATGGGCTACTAACAGCTTACTACACAACATACACTTAGTATTACTTTCTCAGCTACAGTATACATATCTCCCTGGCAAAATCCATCCTTTATGCAGCAGCGTACAATACATTTTTTGACCTTGTTGTGCCGTTCTTACTTGAACAGGAAGGTGGCGTGGCAGTCCTTCGTGGGCAAATTTTATTATCAAACTTTGTCATCAAAGTCTGGCATTCTCTGGATTTATAGTGCTTTCAAGACAACTGTGAACTCTGGGGGAAAAAAACAAGGTTGAATCATGACATCAGTGATCTTCAGGTCGGAGTTCTAGAAAGAAGCCCGAGTTCCCGACTTGGAATCACTATTTGGATGTTCAAAACGTATTTTCTCCAATCCGAGCTCGTTTCTTTGAGTTCCCAGTTGTCTTGAACTCACTGAAGTCTGAGATTTCTGAGTTCCAGTTGTTTTGAACGTGGCAGAAGCCATGCTGGATTGACATCATGGCCAATGTATTCAATCTTTTCTGGCCCATGCATGGTGTTGAATGTTAATCATTTTAAGCTTGGAAAAGAGTCCCTTAAACACAGACTTGGAACACACACACTCCACTGAAAAGCAGGCTGGTTCTTTTTATTGCTTTGTGTAAACCACTGATTCCTTCCGATTTCCAACTTGTTGTGTAATGTTTATATCCAATGGCCGATGAGCACCGATACGTTATCTGTAATTTCTCTTCATATGACAAGGATTGAAAAGGATTTTCCAGTAGATTGTCGACTTGATCATGATGACTGCTTTCTAGCTAAGATTTTGAAAGTATGATCTTGACATGATCAGTCCAATCAAGGCTACGGTAGATATAACGTGATTTGACGTCATTTTATCTGTGGCCAATGACCTTGAGCCTTCTTGGATGGGCATTTCTAATGTAACTCTATGGCAGCACCCAAGGGGCTTGAATTTGAGCTCTCACTGTAGATTTCGCGTTGACGTAGTGTCCCCATGAGTGACAAAATACTCAGCCAATCACGGGGCAACTAGAGAACATTACCAACCGATACCCTCAGTGTTTTCCTCAGGCTGCCCCACCATCACAGAAAGCACTGAGCTAGGCTGAAATATCATCATTTTGGAGCTGCCTTACTCAAAGTAAAAAAAGATGTATGTGGCTTTATTAACTCAAAGATTTTTTCACATTGTTTTCAAACTAATATGTGACATGTATTAATGCCAAAATAACATGCCAAACAGGCAAACAAACAGGTTGGGCTCAAAACAGGTGGGGCTCAGCCCCAACTGCCCTTAGTGACGGGCCGCCACTGGAGTCACACACTCCCTGATGTGTCACGTTGGTTCAGTTAATGTTTCTTATAGGCAGGCAACCCAATTCTGATCTGTTTTTCACTGATCAGATCACAATCAGATCACCTCTGGGGAAAAAAAGCTGATGTGAAAAGATCTGATGTGATTGGTCAAAAGACCAACTAGTGGAAAAAATATCAGAATTGGACTACCTGTGTACACACAGCCATAGAGGAGGAAAATTGTGTGTCCAGTATGACATTGTTCAACATGTCTTCTTTCGGTAAATTATTGACAGGGTCCTCACCCTGAGAACGGACTATACTCTAGGTCAGGGATCATCAACTAGATTCAGCCGCGGGCCAATTCTTTCTTGAGCGGATGGTCAGGGGGCCAGAACATATTTTTTTATATTCTTTAGACTCCAAATTGACCGCAAGAAGCCTAAACAGATAGAATATTTTAATAAAACATAATAATTTCAAATCTTGATTACATTTGGGGACTTTGTCTTGTGTAGGGTGCTGTCTTTCGGATGGGACGTTAAAATTCCATGCCTCTTATTGTAAGAGTAGGGGTGTTCACCCCGGTGTCCTGGCTAAATTCCCAACCTGGCCACATTACGTCATCCCCCTCATTCCTAATTGGCATATATGACTCCTTACCTCTCCATCTGATAGCTGATGGGTGGTGAGAGTTGTGTCACAGAAAAAGGTTGCCGCGCATCACTGAGATGGGTGCATCTCATTGATAGTGGATGACGTGAATTTCCCCCTACTATGTAAAGAGCTTTGAGTACTCCAGTTGGTAGAAAAGTGCTATATAAATCCAATAAATTATTATCAATTATTATTCATTATTATTATTTGTAACGATCACATATGTCTCTCTATTATAAGTGGGAATACTTCGGAACAGATTTCCAAAATGTAAATCACTTTGAGCTGATTTCCTGGTGTGTTTACAGTCTTTTATGCCCAACAATAACAATTCAACAAGCAAGCAAAATATACACTGCTCAAAAAAATTAAGGGAACACTAAAATAACACATCCTAGATCTGAAGATTTATGAATATGATGAAATATTCTTATAAAATATTTTTCTCTTTACATGGTTGAATGTACTGACAACAAAATCACACAAAAATTATCAATGGAAATCAAATTTATCAACCCATGGAGGTCTGGATTTGGAGTCACACTCAAAATTAAAGTGGAAAACCACACTACAGGCTGATCCAACTTTGATGTAATGTCCTTAAAACAAGTCAAAATGAGGCTCAGTAGTGTGTGTGGCCTCCACGTGCCTGTATGACCTCCCTACAACGCCTGGGCATGCTCCTGATAAGGTGGCGGATGGTCTCCTTAGGGATCTCCTCCCAGACCTGGACTAAAGCATCCGCCAACTCCTGGACAGTCTGTGGTGCAACGTGGCGTTGCTGGATGGAGCGAGACGTGATGTCCCAGATGTGCTCAATTGGATTCAGGTCTGGGGAACGGGCGGGCCAGTCCATAGCATCAATGCCTTCCTCTTGCAGGAACTGCTGACACACTCCAGCCACATGAGGTCTAGCATTGTCTTGCATTAGGAGGAAGCCAGGGCCAACCGCACCAGCATATGGTCTCACAAGGGGTCTGAGGATCTCATCTCGGTACCTAATGGCAGTCAGGCTACCTCTGGCGAGCACATGGAGGGCTGTGCGGCCCCCCAAAGAAATGCCACCCCACACCATGACTGACCCACCGCCAAACCGGTCATGTTGGAGGATGTTGCAGGCAGCAGAACGTTCTCCACGGCGTCTCCAGACTGTCACGTCTGTCACGTTCTCAGTGTGAACCTGCTTTCATCTTTGAAGAGCACAGGGCGCCAGTGGCGAATTTGCCAATCTTGGTGTTCTCTGGCAAATGCCAAACGTCCTGCACGGTGTTGGGCTGTAAGCACAACCCCCACCTGTGGACGTCGGGCCCTCATACCACCCTCATGGAGTCTGTTTCTGACCGTTTCATTGACATTTGTAGCCTGCTGGAGGTCATTTTGCAGGGCTCTGGCAGTGCTCCTCCTTGCACAAAGGCAGTGGTAGTGGTCCTGCTGCTGGGTTGTTGCCCTCCTACAGCCTCCTCCACGTCTCCTGATGTACTGGCCTGTCTCCTGGTAGCGCCTCCATGCTCTGGACACTACTCTGACAGACACAGCAAACCTTCTTGCCACAGCTCGCATTGATGTTCCATCCTGGATGAGCTGCACTACCTGAGCCACTTGTGTGGGTTGTAGACTCCGTCTCATGCTACCACTAGAGTGAAAGCACCACCAGCATTCGAAACTGACCAAAACATCAGCCAGGATGCATAGGAACTGAGAAGTGGTCTGTGGTCCCCACCTGCAGAACCACTCCTTTATTGGGGGTGTCTTGCTAAATGCCTATAATTTCCACCTGTTGTCTATTCCTTTTGCACAACAGCATGTGAAATGTATTGTCAATCAGTGTTGCTTCCTAAGTGGACAGTTTGATTTCACAGAAGTGTGATTGACTTGGAGTTACATTGTGTTGTTTAAGTGTTCCCTTTATTTTTTTGAGCAGTGTATATATTTTTTGCTCAGATAACATGGGGGGACAAATAAAACCACCCAGGGGCCAAATTCGACCCGCCAGTTGGGGAACTCTACTCTCTGTGTTAATGTAGCCCATGTGGACAGACGCTGGTTTGTGTAACATAAAAACAGCCCCTCCAGCATAACAGTTGTGAATGGCCGTATGGGATGGCTGTTTAACCTTAGTGGGTCTGTCTGTAGTGTAGTAAAGCAGGGTTGAGATGTTCCATCATGTATCCATTGCTACGTTTTGACCTGACCAGACCCGACTCCATGAACAAGTGATGTGCTTTACGACTTCAAATGCTTTTTCTATTGTCTGCATCCATCATTCGTACAGTAGACTTTAGAGCAGCCCTTAGTGACTGGTTGATCACGATCCACTAGTGGTACTCCAAGGCATTCCTAGTCGATCACCAAACATTTCTGTAAAAAAAGACAAAGATAAATCCTGGTGTTCCTATTATTTGAATTAGTTCCATACTTCTTCTTCTATGATAATATGGCGGTCCACAAACAAATGTTTCAGGTGCATGCCGCCACCTACTGTGCTTTAGTGTCTGGTCGATCACGGTTTACATTATTCATTTTGCGCTCTTTTCATTGATCATCTTTGAGATATTTTTACAACTTGATTGGAGTCCACCTGTTGTAAATTCAATTGATTGGACAGGCACACACCTGTCTATGTAAGGTCCCACAGTTAACAGTCCATGTCAGAGCAAAAACCAAGCCATGAGGTTGAAGGAATTGTCCATAGACCTCAGAGACAGGATTGTGTCTGTGGAAGGGTAACAAAATAATGTCTGCGTCATTGAACGTCCCCAAGAACACTGTGGCCTCCATCATTCTTAAATGGAAGAAGTTTGGAATCACCAGGACTCTTCCGAGAGCTGACCGCCCGGCCAAACTGAGCAATCGGGGAGGTATCATGCTGTTGGTATGTTTTTCGGCGGGCAGGTACTGGGAGACGTGTCAGGATTGATGTAAAGATGAACGTAGTAAAGTACAGTGAGATCCTTGATGAAAACCTGCTCCAGAGTGCTCAGGACCTCAAACTGAGGCAAAGGTTCACCTTCCAACAGTCTCTGAATGTCCTTGTATGAATGTCCCAGCCAGAGCCTGGACTTAAACCCAATCAAGCATAGCTGGAGAGACCTGAAAATAGATGTGTAGCGACGCACCCCGTCCAACCTGACAGAGGTTGAGAGGATCTGCAGAGAAGAATAGGATGAACTCCCTAAATACAGGTGTGCCAAGCTTGTAGTCATACCCAAATAGACTCAAGGCTGTAATTGCTGCCAAAGGTGCCAAAAGCACATTTTATGTCTATTAAAATAATATAAAGTTGATAAGAAATAGTGTAGACATTTTTAATGTTGTAAGTGACTATTGTAGCTAGAAACGTCTGATTTTGTATGGAATGTCTACATACAGAGGCCCATTATCAGCAACCATCACTCCTGTGTTCCAATGGCACATTGTGTTACCTAATCAAAGTTTATCATTTTAAAAGGCTAATTGATCATTAGAAAACCATTTTGCAATTATGTTAGCACAGCTGAAAACTGTTGTGTGATTAAAGAAGCAATACAACTGGCCACTTTTTAGACTAGTTGAGTATCTGGAGCATCAGCATGATTACAGGTTCAAAATGACCAGAAACAAAGAACTGCCGAAACTCGTCAGTCTATTCTTGTTCTGAGAAATGAAGGCTATTCCATGTGAGAAATTGCTAAGAAACTGAAGATCTCATAAAAACGCTGTTGAACAGCGCAAACTGGCCCTAATTCTACCAGAATAGAAAGAGGAGTGGGAGGCCCCGGTGCACAACGGAGCAAGAGGACAAATACATTAGTTTGAGGAAACAGACGCCTCACAAGTCCTCAACTGGCAGCTTCATTAAATAGTACCCGCAAAGCACCAGTCTCAACGTCAACAGTGAGGAAGTGACTCCGGGATTCTGGCAGAGTTGCAAAGAAAAACCCATCTCAGACTGGCCAATAAAAATAAAAGATTAAGATGGGCAAAAGAACACAAACACTGGACAGAGGAACTCTGCCTAGAAGGCCAGCATCCCGGAGTCGCCTCTTCACTGTTAAGACTGGTGTTTTGAGGGTACTATTTCATGAAGCTGCCAGTTGAGGACTTGTGAGGCGTCTGTTTCTCAAACTAAACACTCAAATGTACTTGTCCTCTTGCTCAGTTGTGCACCGGGGCCTCCCACTCCTCTTGCTATTCTGGTTAGCGACAGTTTGCGCTGTTCTGTGAAGGGAGTAGTATACAGTCGTGGCCAAACTTTTTGAGAATGACACATATTAATTTTCACAAAGTCTGCAGCCTCAGTTTGTATGACGGGAATTTGCAAGTTCTCCAGAATGTTATGGAGAGTGATCAGATGAATTTCAATTAATTGAGTCTCTCTGTGCCATGCAAATGAATTGAATCCCCAAAATATATTTCCACTGCATTTCAGCCCTGCCACAAAAGGACCAGCTAACATGTCAGTGATTCTCTCGTTAACACAGGTGTTGACGAGGACAAGGCTGAGGATCACTCTAACATGCTGATTGAGTTTGAATAACAGACTGGAAGCTTCAAAAGGAGGGTGGTGCTTGGAATCATTGTTCTTCCGCTATCAACCATGGTTACCTGCAAGGAAACACTTGCCGTCATCATTGCTTTGGACAAAAAGGGCTTCACAGGCAATGATATTGCTGCCAGTAAGATTGCACCTAAATCAACCATTTATCGGATCATCAAGAACTTCAAGGAGAGCGGTTCAATTGTTGGGAAGAAGGCTTCAGGGCACCCAAGAAAGTCCAGCAAGCGCCAGGACCGTCTCCTAAAGTTGATTCAGCTGCGGGATCGGGGCACCACCAGTACAGAGCTTGCTCAGGAATGGCAGCAGGCCGGCGTGAGTGAATCTGCACGCACAGTGAGGCAAAGACTTTTGGAGAATGCCCTGGTGTCAAGAAGGGCAGCAAAGAAGCCACTTCTCTCCAGGAAAACATCACGGACAGACTGATATTCTTCCAAAGGGCACAGGGATTGGACTGCTGAGGACTGGGGCAAAGTCATTTTGTCTGATGAATCCCCTTTCCAATTGTTTGGGGCATCCGGAAAAAGCTTGTCCGGAGAAGACAAGGTGAGCGCTACCATCAGTCCTGTGTCATGCCAACAATAAAGCATCCTGAGTGGGGTTTCTTCTCAGCCAAGGGAGTGGGCTCACTGACAATTTTGCCTAAGAACACAGCCATGAATAAAGAATGGTACCAACACATCCTCCGATAGCAACTTCTCCCAACCATCCAGGAACAGTTTGGTGACGAACAATGCCTTTTCCAGCTCCAGCATGATGGAGCACCTTGCCATTAGGCAAAAGTGATAACTAAGTGGCTCGGGGAACAAAACATCGATATTTTGGGTCCATGGCCAGGAAACTCCCCAGACCTTAATCCCATTGAGAACTTGTGTTCAATCCTCAAGAGGCGGGTGGACAAACAAAATCCCACAAATTCTGACAAACTCCAAGCATTGATTTATGCAAGAATGGGCTGCCATCAGTCAGGATGTGGCCTAGAAGTTAATTGACAGCATGCCAGTGCGGATTGCAGAGGTCTTGAAAAAGAAGGGTCTCAACACTGCAAATATTGACTCTGCATCAACTTCATGTAATTGTCAATTAAAGCCTTTGACACTTGCTTGTAATTATACTTCAGTATTCCATAGTAACATCTGACAAAAATATCTAATGACACTGCAGCAGACTTTGTGAAAATTAATATTTGTGTCATTCTCCAAACTTTTGGCCACGATTGTACAGTGTTGAACAATATCTTAATTTTCTTGGCAATTTCTCGCATGGAATAGCCTTCATTTCTCAGAACAAGAATAGACTAACGAGTTTCAGAAGAATGTTCTTAGTTTCTGGTCATTTTGAGCCTGTAATCGTACCCACAAATGTATTTATTTTTTATTTTATTTCACCTTTATTTAACCAGGTAGGCTAGTTGAGAACAAGTTCTCATTTACAACTGCGACCTGGCCAAGATAAAGCATAGCAGTGTGAACAGACAACACAGAGTTACACATGGAGTAAACAATTAACAAGTCAATAACACAGTAAAAAAAATAAAAAAAAAAGAGTCTATATACATTGTGTGCAAAAGGCATGAGGAGGTAGGCGAATAATTACAATTTTGCAGATTAACACTGGAGTGATAAATGATCAGATGGTCATGTACAGGTAGAGATACTGGTGTGCAAAAGAGCAGAAAAGTAAATAAATATAAACAGTATGGGAATGAGGTAGGTAAATTGGGTGGGCTATTTACCGATAGACTATGCACAGCTGCAGCGATCGGTTAGCTGCTCAGACAGCAGATGTTTGAAGTTGGTGAGGGAGATAAAAGTCTCCAACTTCAGCGATTTTTGCAATTCGTTCCAGTCACAGGCAGCAGAGAACTGGAACGAAAGGCGGCCAAATGAGGTGTTGGCTTTAGGGATGATCAGTGAGATACACCTGCTGGAGCGCGTGCTACGGGTGGGTGTTGCCATCGTGACCAGTGAACTGAGATAAGGCGGAGCTTTACCTAGCATGGACTTGTAGATGACCTGGAGCCAGTGGGTCTGGCGACGAATATGTAGCGAGGGCCAGCCGACTAGAGCATACAGGTCGCAGTGGTGGGTGGTATAAGGTGCTTTAGTAACAAAACGGATGGCACTGTGATAAACCGCATCCAGTTTGCTGAGTAGAGTATTGGAAGCTATCTTGTAGATGACATCGCTGAAGTCGAGGTTCGGTAGGATGGTCAGTTTTGTTTGGCGGCGTGAGTGAAGGAGGCTTTATTGCAGAATAGAAAGCCGACTCTAGATTTGATTTTAGATTGGAGATGTTTGATATGAGTCTGGAAGGAGAGTTTACAGCTAGCCAGACACCTAGGTACTTATAGATGTCCACATATTCTAGGTCGGAACCATCCAGGGTGGTGATGCTAGTCGGGCGTGCGGGTGCAGGCAGCGAACGGTTGAAAAGCATGCATTTGGTTTTACTAGCGTTTAAGAGCAGTTGGAGGCCACGGAAGGAGTGTTGTATGGCGTTGAAGCTCGTTTGGAGGTTAGATAGCACAGTGTCCAAGGAAGGGCCGGAAGTATACAGAATGGTGTCGTCTGCGTAAGGGTGGATCAGGGAATCGCCCGCAGCAAGAACAACAACATTGATATATACAGAGAAAAGAGTCGGCCCGAGAATTGAACCCTGTGGCACCCCCATAGAGACTGCCAGAGGACCGGACTACATGCCCTCCGATTTGACACACTGAACTATGTCTGCAAAGTAGTTGGTGAACCAGGCAAGGCAGTCATTAGAAAAACCGAGGCTACTGAGTCTGCCGATAAGAATATGGTGATTGACAGAGTCGAAAGCCTTGGCCAGGTCGATGAAGACGGCTGCACAGTACTGTCTTTTATCGATGGCGGTTATGATATCGTTTAGTACCTTGAGTGTGGCTGAGGTGAACCCGTGACCAGCTCGGAAACCAGATTGCACAGAGGAGAAGGTACGGTGGGATTCGAGATGGTCAGTGACCTGTTTGTTGACTTGGCTTTCGAAGACCTTAGATAGGCAGGGCAGGATGGATATAGGTCTGTAACAGTTTGGGTCCAGGGTGTCTCCCCCTTTGAAGAGGGGGATGACTGCGGCAGCTTTCCAATCCTTGGGGATCTCAGACGATATGAATGAGAGGTTGAACAGGCTGGTAATAGGGGTTGCGACAATGGCGGTGGATAGTTTCAGAAATAGAGGGTCCAGATTGTCGAGCCCAGCTGATTTGTATGGGTCCAGGTTTTGGAGAGGCTTGGGCGAGTAGCTGCGGGGGGGGGGGGGGGGGGGGGGGCTGTTGGCCGAGGTTGGAGTGGCCAGGAGGAAGGCATGGCCAGCCGTTGAGAAATGCTTGTTGAAGTTTTCGATAATCATGGATTCATCGGTGGTGACCGTGTTACCTAGCCTCAGTGCAATGGACAGCTGGGAGGAGGTGCTCTTGTTCTCCATGGACTTTACAGTGTCCCATAACTTTTTGTAGTTAGAGCTACAGGATGCAAATTTCTGCCTGAAGAAGCTGGCCTTGGCTTTCCTGACTGACTGCGTGTATTGGTTCCTGACTTCCCTGAACAGTTGCATATCGCGGGGACTATTCGATGCTATTGCAGTCCGCCACGGGATGTTTTTGTGCTGGTTGAGGGCAGTCAGGTCTGGAGTGAACCAAGGGCTATATCTGTTCTTAGTTCTGCATTTTTTGAACGGAGCATGCTTATCTAAAATGGTGAGGAAGTTACTTTAAAAGAATGACCAGGCATCCTCAACTGACGGGATGAGGTCAATATCCTTCCAGGATACCCGGGCCAGGTCGATTAGAAAGGCCTGCTCACAGAAGTGTTTTAGGGAGCGTTTGACAGTGATGAGGGGTGGTCGTTTGACTGCGGATCCGTAGCGGGTACAGGCAATGAGGCAGTGATCGCTGAGATCCTGGTTGAAGACAGCGGAGGTGTATTTGGCGGGCCAGTTGGTCAGGATGACGTCTATGAGGGTGCCCTTGTTTACAGATTTAGGGTTGTACCTGGTGGTTCCTTGATGATTTGTGTGAGATTGAGGGCATCTAGCTTAGAGGACTTGTAGGACTGCCGGGTTGTTAAGCATATCCCAGTTTAGGTCACCTAACAGAACAAACTCTGAAGCTTGATGGGGGGTGATCAATTCACAAATGGTGTCCAGGGCACAGCTGAGAGGGCGGCAACAGCAGGCGGCAACAGTGAGAGACTTATTTCTGGAGAGAGTAATTTTTTGAATTAGTAGTTCGAACTGTTTGGGTATGGACCTGGAAAGTATGACATTACTTTGCAGGCTATCTCTGCAACTCCACCCCTTTGGCAGTTCTATCTTGACGGAAAATGTTATAGTTGGGTATGGAAATCTCAGAATTTTTGGTGGCCTTCCTAAGCCAGGATTCAGACACGGCAAGGACATCAGGGTTAGCTGAGTGTGCTAAAGCAGTGAGTAAAACAAACTTAGGGAGGAGGCTTCTGATGTTGGCATGCATGAAACCAAGGCTTTTTCGATCACAGAAGTCAATGAATGAAGGTGCCTGGGGACATGTGGAGGTAAACCCAGGCCCTGCATCACCCGCGGAACAGAGGAGGAGTAGTATGAGGGTGCGGCTAAGGCTATCAAAACTGGTTGCCTAGAGCGTTGGGGACAAAGAATAAAAGGAGCAGATTTCTGGGCATGGTAGAATATATTCAGGGCATAATGCGCAGACAGGGGTATGGTGGGGTGCGGGTACAGCGGAGGTAAGCCCAGGCACTGGGTGATGATAAGAGAGGTATCTCTGGACATGCTGGTTGTAATGGGTGAGGTCACTGCATGTGTGGGAGGTGGGACAAAGGAGGTATCAGAGGTATGAAGAGTGGAACTAGGGGCTCCATTGTAAACTAAAACAATGATAACTAACCTGAACAACAGTATACAAGGCATATTGACATTTGAGAGAGACATACAGTAATCGCAGGTGTTGATTGGGAGAGCTAGCTAAAACAGCAGGTGGAACAACAACAGCTAATCAGCTAGCACAACAACAGCAGGTAAAATGGTGTTGACTAGGCAGAGAGGGTCGGATTAACTACACACAGAGCCTGAGTGCGGCTGGGGCCGACAGATAAAAACATAAACAAACAGAATGGAGTACCGTGATTAATGGACAGTCCAGCAGGAATCAGCTATGTAGCAAAGTGATCAGTGTCCAGCAGGCATCAGCTATGTAGCCACAAATGTTGATGCTCCAGATACTCAAGAAGTCTAAAGAATGCCAGTTGTATTGCATTTTTAATCAGGACAACAGTTTTCAGCTGTGCTAACATAACTGCAAAAGAGTTTTCTAATGATCAATTAGCCTTTTTAAATGATAAACTCGGATTAGGTAACACAACGTGCCATTGGAACACTGGAGTGAAGGTTGCTGATAATGGGCCTGTGTACTTCTATGTAGATGCTCCATTAAAAGTCTGCCGTTTCCAGCTACAATAGTCATTTACAACATTAACAATGTCTACACTGTATTTCTGATCAATTTTATGTTTTTTTTTAATGGACACAAAATGTGCTTTTCTTTCGAAAACAAGGACATTTCTAACTGACCTCAAACTTTTGAACGGTGATGTTGGTTTTAGTAAATTGTTTCTAATTTATTTGAAAAATATAAATATACAGTACCAGTCAAAAGTTTGGACACATCTACTCATACAAGAGTTTTTCTTTATTTTACTATTTTCTACGTAGTAGAATAATAGTGAAGACATCAGAACTATGAAATAACACATGGAATCATGTAGTAACCAAAAAAGTGTTAAATCAAAATATATTTTTGATTCTTCAAAGTAGCCACCCTCTGCCTTGATGACAGCTTTGAACACTCTTGGTATTCTCTCAACCAGCTTCACCTGGAAAGCTTTTCCAAAAGTCTTGAAGGAGTTTCCACATATATGCTGAGCACTTGTTGGCTGCTTTTCCTTCACAATGTGGTCCAACTCATCCCAAACCATCTCAATTGGTTTGAGTTCAAGTGATTGTGGAGGCCAGGTCTTGTCTGACTCTCTCCTTCTCACTCTCCTTCTTGGTCAAATAGCCCTTACACAGCATGGAGGTGTGTTGGGTCATTGTCCTGTTGAAAAACTAATTATAGTCCCACTAAGTGCAAACCAGATGGGATGAAGTATTGCTGCAGAATGCTGTGGTAGCCATACTGATTAAGTGTGTCTTGAATTGTAAATAAAGCAGACAGTGTCACCAGTAAAGCACCTTCACACCTCATCCTCCATGCTGCACAGTGGGAACCACACATGTGGAGATCATAATTTTACTTCACTGCGTCTCACAAAGACACGGCGGTTAGAACCAAAAATCTTACATTTGGACTCATCAAACCAAAGGACAGATTTCCACCGGTCTGATGTCCATTGCTCGTGTTTCTTGGCCCAAGTAAGTTTCTTCTTCTTATTGGTGTCCTTTAGTAGTGGTTTCTTTGCAGCAATTTGACAATAAAGGCCTGATTCACGCACTCTCCTCTGAACAGTTGATGTTTCTGTTAGTTAAACTCTGTGATGCATTTATTTGGGCTGCAATTTCTGAGGCTGGTAACTCTAATGAACTTATCATCTGCTGCAGAGTTAACTCTGGGTCTTCCTTTCCTGTGGCGGTCCTCATGAGAGCCAGTTTCATCATAGCGCTTGATGGTTTTTGTGACTGCACTTGAAGAAACTTTCAGAATTCTTGAAATTTCCGTATTGTCTTAAAGTAATGATGGACTGTCGTTTCTCTTTGCTTATTTGAGCTGTTCTCGCCATAATATGGACTTGGTCTTTTACCAAATAGGGCTATCTTCTGAATACCACCCCTACCTTGTCACAACACAACTGATTGGCTCAAATGCATTAAGAAGGAAAGAAATTCCACAAATTAACTTTTAACAAGACACACCTGCTAATTGAAATGCATTCCAGGTGACACCCTCATGAAGCTGGTTGAGAGAATGCCAAGAGTGTGCAAAGCTGTGTTATTTCATCGTTTTGATTTTTATTACACTTTTATTCTACAATGTAGGAATATAGAAAAACCCTGGAATGAGTAGGTGTGTCCAAACCTTTGACTGGTACTCTATATTTATTTATTTTTTATAAATTAGCAACAATTAATAAAACCTGTTTTTGCTTTGCCATTGAGTTATTGTGTATAGATGTATGTATTTCATTTTTATTCAATTTTGGAATAAGGCTGTAACGTAACAAAATGTGGAAAAAGTCGAGGGGTCTGAATACTTTCCGAATGCACTGTATATCCACGTTTTCCGATAAGCTTGCTTTATTAGTAGTGGCGTGTCTTTTTAATATTGAGGAATATTTCACTTTCCCCGGTCAGGAGTAACAGCATGAATTGGTGCATGTGGCAGAAATAATGCAGTGCGAAATGGTTTCACCGTCATCTGGAAGACTGTCCCCTTTACTCAGCAGAGGGAGGGAGAGCAGAGGGACGTTGAATCAGGTGAGAGGCATCCTCACCGCAGCTCCCTCCCTCCCCTCAGACTGACCATCAGATGCAGGCCATCAGTCTAGTAAAAAAGAAAAGCTAATTATTTTTGCTCACTCAGCTGTGTCTCACAAGTAATACAATCAAGTATTTAATACCAGTGTGATCATACCTACATTTAAATGGTCTGAGAAGAACAACATTGGCAGGGCAATTCAAGCATAGCCAATATACAGTGATATAATGTATTGGGCTTATAGCCTACTGCACAGACCTTATTGCTACATAACGGATTTTAATTGGTTAATGTTACATAGGCTTACATTTTTTAAGTCATGTTTAAAAATATATATAATCTGAGTGGTAGATCTTGGCTTACATTTTGACTCAGTGATCTTAACTGTTTTCACATCAGTCTGAAGTTTGTTGCATGAGTTTCAGAATTAATTGTCAGCATCCTGTTGTGTTGCTTTGAAGTGCTGATCTCGTGTCATTTTAGTCTGTTTCTGAGTGATGAGGCTAGATTTCTCCTGTTTGCGCAGCACTCCAAAAAAACTCCCCCTAAAAGTCGATCACTTTTTGCTTTGTTTATCTTCTGTCTGTTTTGTTAACAGGTTGTTTCTCGGGCTTGAATCTGGGCGTCAGAATCGGGGATGATGAATCAGTCAGAAAAGCCACAACAGCTGCCCTCTGATTGTCCCCTCTGACAACACATTGATTTTGGGGAAGGAACTAAGAAAAGTTCACATCCTTCAGAGCTGCCAGGCTGCTTTAAAAATAGAAATCTACAGTTGGGCTTTTTTTTCCCCTCTCTCTGTTTAAATATGGAGTCGTGCTATTTATACTCCTCAAGTCCTTTTTTAACCCTTGACCTATGATCTTCACCCATGCATCCTCAAAGGAATGGCTAACCTGATGTCTCTAATTATTTTATTTCATTGAGCCAGTGTATTCAATTTAGAGCCCTGCACGGGCATGAATTTTAAGCCCGAGCGCTACCCATGCCCGCAACGTTCAAGCCCTACCCTACCCAGGCCCAATTCAGAGCACAACAAAAGGCTCAGCTTCAGAATGTTAGTGATCAATTGAATGATACCTGAGCCCTGCCCGTACCCTAGTTATTGATGAAAAAGCAGACCCTACCCGGGCCCAACACCATGTATCATTTTGGGGCTCTTCGGGTAGTAGAGCTCTGATTCTATTGACCCAATGTCCCTAATAATGTCCATGTAACAATATGAAAATGACTATTTGACAATCATTTTAAACTTCTATTCACAAGTCAATCATATAGCTTAGCTTTTGATCTAGTTTCTAAAGTAGATTACACAACCTGAACCTGGAAAAGTGCTCTGTTGGTCAAGTGCTTAGACATCATAGATACTGTACATATTTGATTGTTGATATGGAGTGGATGTGTCATGTACTTTAAACCACTGTTTGTTTTAAACTGTCCTATGTATGGTTTTATCAGTCTTATTGTCTGTGGTAGTTGAGTCTGGCTGATTTGGGGTCAGTGTTTGACTATAGACCAGACTGGGCTGGCTCTGCTGTGCTTCTGTCACTGTCTGACAGAGTTCAGTCCAAACACTCCTGTGATTGAAAGAGAAAAGTTATGCTGTACTGACTGTACTGCTATTCCATTCAACAGGAGCAAAATGCAGAAAGAAAAGAGAAAATAGAGGTCAGTGAAGTCTGGTCCGCCGTGTGTCCACTCGCAACTGTGTGTGTGTGTGTTTTTTGCATGAGCCCGTATGTGTTTTCAGCTGGGGTCAAACAATGACACATCATCAGATGTCTGTTAGTGAGGGTGCTGATTTCTCCTTGTGGCCTGAAATAGAATGCTTGGTGGTTCATTGTGGATCCAACAGTCATCCAGCCATCTGGTTTCTGGCCCACGTTCAGAGGCTTTAGCAAAGGGCAAAACAAGGTGCAAAGGGAAGCTGTTAATTCACTGTTGATAAAGGGATACTTCCTCTGTGCCATTACAAGCCAACACAGAGCTTGTTTTGGTTTTCAGGGTTCTTTAATCCTTCACACCGCCCTTTTCTGTCCATCATCGTCCTCCGGCCAAAACACAGTCAGCGTGCAACGGACGCCGGTCTTACAATGATGGCATTTGCTGTATGTCCCAAATGACACCCTTTTCCCTTTATAGTGCACTACTTTTGACCAGAGCTCTATGGGCCCTTGTCAAATGTAGTGCACTATAAAGGAAATATCGTGCCATTTTGGATGCAGGCATTACCTCGGAGTGGTTGATAACTAACTAACGTTAAGCTAGCGAGGCGTGACACGTTTACGACTTGACCCTCTGACCCAGGGCTTGTCTGTGAAGTTCTATAATTAGAGCTTTTTAAACGCTCACTTTGAAGTGCAGGACACACTGATTTTGTCACCCTTCGTAAAACATGAGGTTTGATGATGTTTGCTTGCTGTGTGCTCCACAGTGGCCTTCTGTATATGACCTCTAACACACACACACACACACACACACACACACACACAGGAAAGCAGGCACACACACTGGAAATGAGTATCAATCACCTCAGCATAGTGAAAGATGAAGGAAGATGTAGTTTACAACGTATGTGATGGTCATACAGTTGCTTCTACACATTTCTATTTGTCTCTTGTTCCTAATGACAGATTCATCTGTCCCTTACTGAAAAGCAAAGGCAGTGTAGTTAGTCTTCACCTATATTTTCAACCTCTCCCTGACCTTCTATAATACTTACATGTTTCAAGCAGACCACCATAGTCCCTGTGCCCATGAACACCAAATCAACCTGTCTAAATGGCTATCGCTCTGTACCACTCACATATAGCCATGAAATGCATTGAAGGCTGGTCATGCCTCACTTCATCATCATCCCAGACACCCTGGACCCACTCTATTCTCACCTATGTGAGAATGCTGTTCATTGACTACAACTCAGCGGTCAACACCATAGTGCCCTCGAAGCTCATCACTAAGCTAAGTTCCCTGGGACTGAACACCTCCCTCTGCACCTGGATCCTGGACTTCCTGACGGGCCGCCCCACATTACTAATGATCTATCATGGTCCAAACACATCAACACAGTCGTTAAGAGGGCACAACAATGCCTCTTCCTCCTCAGGAGGCTAAAAAGATCCTCAAAGTTCTACAGTTGCACCATTGAGAACGTCTTAACTGGCTACATCACCGCTTGGTACTGCAACTGCTTGGCATTGGACCACAAGGTGCTACAGAGGGTAATGTGTACAGCCCAGTACATCACTGGGTCCGAGCTTTCTTCCATCTAGGACCTCTATACCAGGTGGTGTCAGGAAGACCTTAAAAATGTTCAGACTCCAGCCACCCAATCTCTGCTACCGCACGGTAAGCGGTAGCAATGCACCAAGTCTGGAACCAACAAGACCTTGAACTGCTTTTACCCACAAGTCATAATATTTCTAAACAATAGCTAATCAAATGGCTACCCGGACAACCTGCGTTGACAAATTTTTGCACTAACTCTCTTGCACTGACTCTATGCGCACACACAGGACTCTACCCACACACTCACATATACTTACACACACACACCCAACATACACCCACACATAACATGCACATATGTGCAAACTGACTACACACACAAACACTTTTACACTCACCAAATACACTGCTGCTACTGTCTTATCTATCCTGTTGCCTAGTCACTTTACCCCTACCGAAAGTGCCTTGAAAGTATTCAGACCCCTTGACTTTTTCCACGTTTTGTTACTTTACAGCCTTATTCTAAAATGGATTAAAGCAATCTACACACAATACCCCATAATGATGAGGCGAAAACAGGTTTTTATTTTATTTTTGCTAATGTGTATATATATTAAAAAAAACTACACCTTATTTACATAAGTATTCAGACCCTTTGCTATGAGTCTCGAAAATTGAGCTCAGGTGCATCCTGTTTCCATTGATCATCCTTGAGATGTTTCTACAACTTGATTTTAGTCCACCTGTGGTAAATTAATTTGATGGGCAATGATTTGGAAAGTCACACACCTATCTATATAATGTCCCACCCTTGACAGTCCATGTCAGAGCAAAAACCAAGCAATGAGGTCGAAGGAATTGTCCTTAGAGCTCCAAGACAGGATTGTGTCGAGGCACAGATCTGGGGAAGTGTACCAAAAAACATCTGCAGCATTGAAGGTACCCAAGAACACAGTGGCCTCTATCATTCTTAAATTAAAGAAGTTTGGAACCACCAAGACTCTCCCTAGAGCTGGCCGCCCGGCTAAACTGAGCAATCAGGGGAGAAGGGCCTTGATCAGGGAGGTGACCAAGAACCTGATGGTCACTCTGACAGAGCTCCAAAGTTCCTCTGTGGAGATGGGAGAACCTTCCAGAAGGGCAACCATCTCTGCAGCACTCCACCAATCAGGCCTTTATGGTAGAGTGGCCAGATGGAAGCCACTCCTCAGTAAAAGGCTCATGATAGCACGCTTGGTGTTTGCCAAAAGAAAGACTCTCAGCAAGATTATCTGGTCTGATGAAACCAAGAATGAACTCTTTGGCCAAGCGTCACGTCTGAAGGAAACCTGGCACCATCCCTACGATGAAGAATGATGGTGGCAGCATCATGCAGTGGGGATGTTTTTTAGCGTCAGGGACTGGGAGACTATTCAGGATCAAGGCAAAGATGAATGGAGCAGTATACAGAGATCCTTGATGACAACCTGCTCCAAAGTGCTCAGACTGGCGATGGTTCTCCTTCCAACAGGACAACTACCCTAAGCACACAGCCAAGACAACTAAGGAGTGGCTTCGAGACAAGTCCCTGATTGTACTTGAGTGGCCCAGAGCCTGGACTTGCACTTGATCGAACATCTCTGGAGAGACCTGAAAATAGCTGTGCAGCAACACTCCCCATCCAACCTGAAAGAGCTTGAGAGGATCTGCAGAGACGAATGGGAGAAACTCCCCAAATAAAGGTGTGCCAAGCTTGTAGTGTCATACCCAAGAAGACTCAAGACTGTAATCGCTGCTAAAAGTGCTTCAACAAAGTACTGAGTAAAGGGTGTGAATACTTATGTAAATGTTATTTCAGTTTAATTTAATACATTTGCAAAAATGTCTAAAAACCTATTTTTACTTGGTCATGGCACCAAAGGAGATGGCTGCCGTTTTACGATCCGTAACCAATTGTGCTATTGTGTATGTTTTTTTGCGTTATTTCTTACTTATTTTGTACATAATGTTTCTGCCACTGTGTGTTATGACCGAAAAGAGCTTCTAGAAATCAGGACGGCGATTACTCACCCCGTACTGGAGGAATACGTTTTCTTCGAGTCAGAGGGGAAGGATTTACTTCAGACACCCAACAAGGCCCTCATCCCCGTCACGCGCAGAAAGAGACAGAGCTATCGTGCCTTGTAAGGATCCGTTGCAGAGAGGGTAATCTACCTTTACCATCGGTTCTATTAGCCAACATACAATCAATAACATACAGTTGGAGGGTTTTAAGCTTTTTCTGCAGGATAGAACAGCGGCCTCTGGTAAGACAAGGGGTGGCGGTCAATGTATATTTGTAAACAACATATGGTGCACAAAATCTAATGACGTCTCAAGGGTTTGCTCACCTGATGTAGAGTATCATCATGATAAGCTGTAGACCACACTGTTTACCAAGAGTTTTCATCTGTATTTTTCGTAGTTGTCTATATACCACCATAAACCGATGCTGGCACTAAGACCGCACCCAATGAGCTGTATACGGCCATAAGCAAACAGGAAAACACTCATTCAGAGGTGGCACTCCTAGTGGCCGGGGACTTCAATGCAGGGGAACTCAAATCCGTTTTACCTCATTTCGACCAGCATGTTCAATGTGCAACCAGAGGGAAAAAACTCTAGACTACCTTTACTTCACACACAGACGTGCACAAAGCTGTCCCTTGCCCTCCATTTGGCAAATCTGATCATAATTCTATCCTCCTGATTCCTGCTTACAAGCATATACTAAAGCAGGAAGTACCAGTGACTCTATCAATAAGAAAGTGGTCAGATGAAGCAGATGCTAAGCTACAGGACTGTTTTGCTAGCACAGACTGGAATATATTCTGGGATTCTTCCGATGGCATTGAGAAGTACACCACATCAGTCACTGGCTTCATCAATAAGTGCATCGATGACATTGTCCCCACAGTGACCGTAGGTACATACCCCAACTAGAAGCCATGGATTACAGGCAACATCCGCACTGGGCAAAAGGGTAGAGCTGCCACTTTCAAGGAGCGGGACTCTAACCCAGAAGCTTAAAAGAAATCCCACTATGCCCTCCGACGAACCATCAAACAGGTAAAGCGTCAATACAGGACTAAGATCGAATCGTACTACACCGGCTCCGACGCTCGTCGGATGTGGCAGTGCTTGCAAACTATTTCAGACTACAAAGAGAAGCACAGCCGCGAGCTGCCCAGTGGTGCGAGCCTACCAAACGAGCTAAATTACTTCTATGCTCGCTTCGAGGCAAGTAACATTGAAGCATGCATGAGAGCATCAGCTGTTCCGGATGACTGTGTGATCACTCTCTCCGTGGCCGATGTGAGTAAAACTTTTGAAACGGGTCAACATTCACAAGGCCGCAGGGCCAGACGGATTACCGGGACGTGTACTCCGAGCATGCTCTGACCAACTGGCAAGTGTCTTCACTGACATTTTCAACCTGTCCCTGTCAGAGTCTGTAATACCAACATGTTTCAAGCGGACCACCATAGTACCTGTGCCCAAGAACACTCAGGTAACCTGCCTAAATGACTACTGACCCGTAGCACTCACGTCTGTAGCTATGAAGTGCTTTGAAAGGCTGGTCATGGCTCACATCAACACCATTATCCCAGAAACCCAAGACCCAACAGATCACAGATGATGCAATCTCTATTGCACTCCACACTGCTCTATCCCATCTGGACAAAAGGGACACCTATGCGAGAATGCTATGCACTGACTATAGCTCCGCGTTCAACACCATAGTGCCCTCAAAGCTCTTCCCTAAGCTAAGGACCCTGGAACTAACCACCTCCCCCTGCAACTGGTTCCTGGACTTCCTGATGGGCAGCTCCCAGGTGGTAAGGGTTGGTAACAACACATCCGCCACGCTGATTCTTAACATGCTGATTCTTAACATTGAGGCCCCTCAGGGGTGCGTGGTCAGTCCCCTCCTGTACTCCCTGTTCACTCATGACTGCGTGGCTAGGCACGACTCCAACACCGTCATCAAGTTTGCCGATGACAAAACAGTGGTGGACCTGATCACCGACAACAAGGAAACAGCCTATAGGGAGGAGGTCAGAGACCTGGCCGTGTGGTGCCAGGACAACATCTGCTCCCTCAGCGTGATCAAGACAAAGGTGATGATTGTGGACTACAGGAAAAGGAGGACCGAGCACGCCCCCATTCTCATCGATGGGGCTGCAATGGAGCAGGTTAAGAGCTTCATGTTCCTTGTTGTCCACATCACCAACAAACTATAATGGTCCAAACACACTAAGGCAGTCATGAATAGGGCACGAGAAAGCCTATTTCCCCCTCTGCTATCGGCACGGCAAGCGGTACCGGAGCGCCACGTCGAGGTCCAAAAGGCCTCTTAACAGCTTCTACCCCCAAGCCATAAGACTCTTGAACAGCTAATGAAAGGGCTACCCAGACCCCTCTTTTATGCTGCTGCTACTCTGTTTATTATCTATGCATAGTGACTTTAACACCACCGACATCTACATATTACCTCGACTAACCAGTGCCTCTGCACATTGACTCTGTACCGGTACCCCCTGTATATAGCCTCGCTATTGTTATTTTACTGCTGCTGTTTAATTATTTGTTACTTTTATTTTCTATTTTTTACACTTTTTTATTTTCTTTAAGCATTGTTGGTTAAGGGTTTAAGTAAGCATCGACTCGATACATGTTATTTTCTACTCCTTATATACAGACAGTATAGCCATTTTATTTTGACTCATTATTTTAATTTGTTATTCACTGTGTTCCTTGTGTTATAATTTATATATTTGTTTAAATGTATCTTATATTTGACTCTGCATTGTTGGAAATGGACCCGTAAGTAAGAATTTCACTGTTAGTCTACAACTGTTGTCTCCAAAGCATGTTACAAATAAAATTTGATTTGATATCTTACCGGTTTGTAATCAAAACTGAAAAGGCTTCCTTTTTAAGTGATTGTATCATGTAATGTTCCTCCTATATATGTATTTGACATTGAATGGAAAAACAATACATTTTCCGAAGAAACTACTGACTTCCAGGCGGCATCACATCCGGCCCATAGGGTGGCGCACAATCGGCTCAACGTTGTCCGGGTTTGGCTGGGGTAGGCCATCATTGTAAATAAGAATTTAATAAGAGTTTAATAAATAATGGTTAAATTAAAAAAAGTTGCAGTACATATTCCATGGACTCTCTCAGCGTGTAGTACCAGTGTCATCCTCTGTATGGCACTGTGTTCTCAGAGTTACTCTTGGCAGAAAGCTGGCCTGGCTCTATAGTGCCAGTCAGTCCCTATTCCACTCCACTGAGAGAGCAAGAAGGCGTGTAAAGCTTGATTGGCGCAGCATAGTTTTGCCTTGATAGGAATCTAGCCCAACAGAAACAGAAAGGGCTGGGACAGCACTGTAATTCCTCCTGCCTTCCTTTTTATGAATGGTCACTTCCTTTCCACTGAAAAACATTCCCCTCATGAGTTCCACTTTAAATTCACAGTATGTAGGTTAGTTTGGTAATTGTATTTTGGGTTTAACACAAACTGAATGTTTTGTAACACTAGCCTAGCACAAATGTATTTTTTCTCACATTTTTCCCTATGTAAATATTTGATTTATTGTAGTATTGTTAAAAGAGAAGAAATCCATAATGAATGCATTATTTTGTTTTAATCCGATTTAGCCTCAGACGTAATACACTGGGTGAAACTGAAGATGCCCTAAAGGAAGATTTATATTTTGTTGCCATAAATGTACATATTTCCCCTAGACCCCTAGGTTGTCTGAATATGTTTACAGTAGGTGTCCTTTTATGATTCTGGTGTCTCACTGGGACCAAAATGTATGTTCCTGAAATTAAAACGGGGAGCTTTGAAAATATGAGTAAAATTTGTTTCTCAAATTATCACACTTATTATCACCTCTGGGTTAAGAAATATCACAGTTGGAGAGAAACCATTTTCTCTGAAAATTACAAATCCCAAAATACTCATGAAACAATTAACCACAATTTACATTCATCTACAATTTAGGATGTGCAGGTGGAAATTCTCAAAATAAATAAAACATAGAAAATATAAGTGTGAAGTACGGTATAAGCTTGTACATATAGTTTTAGTATTATTTTTAATGTGTGTCTTGGTTGTGTGTGGGGCAGCCAGGCCAGGACTGTACTGTAGTTGTGTGTTTTTCCTCATCGCGGTTCGAGGCCCAGTCGGCTGCTGACCTCTGCTTGAGTCAATAACGGTGATCTCAGAGTAAAACCACACAGCAATCGAACAAGACATTTACTGAAATTTGTGCTCTCTGTATTTTCTGGAACCAAAAATACGTAAGTTGAAGGAATATGTATCTTTCTCAGTGGTTGGTTGACTCCACTGTGGGGACTCATTTTATGTAACTCCTAATAGCTTAGTCTCTGACCACTAAACCCCTTATCATTGGGATTTCACTGCCACTCATAGTTATTGGATTTTCTAAATGATAATGTTAAAATAAAGGAACTCGGTTTCACTGTTCTACATGGGTTGAGCGAATTCTTGTCACTTCAACCGGTTGTGCTCCACATAGGCCACTCTGTGTTTCTCAATAGAACAGATTTTACTTGTTACCTTGTCTCGTTACACTGGGTTACTTCACAGAAAGACCTCCATTATAGTTACCAAGCCCCCAGTGTGTTTCTCACTCCCTCTATTGTAGCCTGAGTGTGAACTGCTCTAGCTAACTGTTGGTTGAACCTCTGTTGTGAAGATGTGGAACTGTAGCCAACTGTCTTTAACTCTATCTGACTAGCTTCGGTGTGGCTTATTGTTGGGGAGCCCCTGTATTCTGCTGTGTGTTGTCCTCCTCTGGTAAACCCGTCTGATGTCTCTGTATAGGGCAGCGACGGCTCAGGGCTTGGCTGAGACGCGTAGCCCTCCATAGTTTTACCATGGTGAGGAAATTAATTAGTGACTCTTCTCACGACCTGAGTCAGAGAGCCGCCAGAGAGCCAAGCAGCCTTGCTACTGTACCGCCAGTTACATTGGAACACAGGACACTCAGGCAACAATAATATATCACCCGTATACACTGCTCAAAAAAATAAATAAAGGGAACACTTAAACAACACAATGTAACTCCAAGTCAATCACACTTCTGTGAAATTAAACTGTCCACTTAGGAAGCAACACTGATTGACAATAAATTTCACATGCTGTTGTGCAAATGGAATAGACAACAGGTGGAAATTATAGGCAAATAGCAAAACACCCCCAATAAAGGAGTGGTTCTGCAGGTGGTGACCACAGACCACTTCTCAGTTCCTATGCTTCCTGGCTGATGTTTTGGTCACTTTTGAATGCTGGCGGTGCTTTCACTCTAGTGGTAGCATGAGACGGAGTCTACAACCCACACAAGTGGCTCAGGTAGTGCAGCTCATCCAGGATGGCACATCAATGCGAGCTGTGGCAAGAAGGTTTGCTGTGTCTGTCAGCGTAGTGTCCAGAGTCTGGAGACGCCGTGGAGAACTTTCTGCTGCCTGCAACATCCTCCAGCATGACCGGTTTGGCGGTGCGTCAGTCATGGTGTGGGGTGGCATTTCTTTGGGGGGCCGCACAGCCCTCCATGTGCTTGCCAGAGGTAGCCTGACTGCCATTAGGTACCGAGATGAGATCCTCAGACCCCTTGTGAGACCATATGCTGGTGCGGTTGGCCCTGGCTTCCTCCTAATGCAAGACAATGCTCATGTGGCTGAAGTGTGTTAGCAGTTCCTGCAAGAGGAAGGCATTGATGCTATGGACTGCCCCGCCCGTTCCCCAGACCTCTGGGACATCATGTCTCGCTCCATCCACCAACGCCACGTTGCACCATAGACTGTCCAGGAGTTGGCGGATGCTTTTGTCCAGGTCTGGGAGGAGATCCCTCAGGAGACCATCCGCCACCTCATCAGGAGCATGCCCAGGCATTGTAAGGAGGTCATACAGGCAGGTGGAGGCCACACACACTACTGAGCCTCATTTTGACTTGTTTTAAGGACATTACATCAAAGTTGGATCAGCCTGTAGTTTGGTTTTCCACTTTAATTTTGAGTGTGACTCCAAATCCAGACCTCCATGGGTTGATAAATTTGATTTCCATTGATCATTTTTGTGTGATTTTGTTGTCAGCACATTCAACTATGTAAAGAATTTAATTTATTTTATTTAATAAAAATATTTCATTCATTCAGATCTAGGATGTTATTTTAGTGTTCCCTTTATTTTTTTGAGCAGTGTATATTTAGAGCTTGAATGAAAAGCGAACAAATTAAGGGGATTATATGGGATGTATTTCTATTATGAGAAGGATATAGATGGTTGTGTTTCTGTAGCCTATTGTCATAAATAAAGATGCAGTATTTGTTTCAAATTGCTGTCTTTTTTTAAATTGTGCATATGCAATCATATTGTAATAAAATAAGTTATTTGTCTTGTGTGTTTTGGAAAAGTGTAAATTGTTAATATTTTAAATGTGTTTAACTGCATTATCTGTTTGGGATTTTTTAAATGGGATTTTTTAGATGTCATTCTCTTGATATAGAGACTGCTGAATTGTGCCAGTTAAATCTAGATGAAAGTGCTCTTGAGGTTGCTACCAGTTATTTAAATGTAACCACCATTGTTATTGGACGATAATCATAAAGTTACTATGCTCCATTTCGATCGAGGATATTTTTAAGACTGGAATGAGTTACCAAATACATTTGTAAATAGTTACAAAAATACCAGTCTTTACTTTGGGCTGTGTTTGGAAGCTGAACAGAGAACTGTGGGCCTCTAAAGATGTTGATTAATTAGCTAGCTGTTGAACATGTGGTTGAACAGTGGTAACTTTGATTAAAGGAAGCATGGTCTTGCCAGTCGTGTGTAAGACATTGTGGCTGACTAGGAAGGGAATAGTTAGGGTTTTTTACATTAGAAACTTAGTTATCTGAACAACCAGTACATTTGCACTTACATCAAAATATCACCATATAAAGATTGTTGATGGTACATACTGCTTATTGAGGCACTCATGCCCCCTTCCTCATCCCTCTCTCTCTGTCTCTCTGTCTCTGGTCTTGACTGTGGCCTCTCCTGCTGGCTGGGGGGTCATGTGGGAGCATCTGCCAGGCCAACCGGTCCTGTTTCGTTCCTCTCCTCTCTATCTGGGGGCAGTGCTGCAGGATGCCGTTGGTAGTTAAGTGACTTCTGAGCTGTACGTATGTTTGAGAGGTTCCTGCTGAGCTGTGTAGACCTGGCTGCTTACCTCTGAACTACATGGACATGATCACATTACTGCCTGCCTGGTCCTGCCGATCAGCCTTGTAGATAGGCGTTCACATCCAGACCCTCTACCATGGCTCTATTGTTCTCTCCATCTCTCCTTCCATCACTCTCTCGTATAGCTTTCTCTCTTGCGTTATCTCTAACTCTAAAACATACCCATCCTCTCTGTCACCATATCAACCATCTGAGGCATTGTAAATACTGATATGCTGACATGTACTGCTGTAAACTAATATATCTGATTGCGGTGTGTGTTTGGTTGTTGTGAACTAGGTTGTCCGTTTGTATGCTCTTTGACACATCAATAAAGTGGGCCTACATGTGGGAAATGTCTCTTAAGGTTTGCACATTTGGACACATGAGAAATTTCAGTAAAGTTTGCTACCAACTATATTTTTATAAACGGTCCCCTGAGTGTCCCAAATGACGTCTCCTAAAACAAACCCCCCGTCACGGGTGGTTTGGGGAAAAGCCATTTTCACACAGGTTGGTTTGACCTCCCCTCAGCTATACAGCAGCGTTAATATATCAAGCAGGCGGGGAAACTGAGGAGAGGAGAGTGGTGATGGGAGATGCCTTGCCCTGCTCCGGCGCGCCATCTTTACCTGCGACTCAATCTGATGGCTTTTCCACAAATGTCTTGTGATACCTTGGGAAAACAGTCAATCTTGTGATACCTTGGGAAAACAGTCAATCTTGTGATACCTTGGGAAAACAGTCAATCTTGTGATACCTTGGGAAAACAGTCAATCTTGTGATACCGTGGGAAAACAGTCAATCTTGTGATACCTTGGGAAAACAGTCAATCTTGTGATACCGTGGGAAAACAGTCAATCTTGTGATACCGTGGGAAAACAGTCAATCTTGTGATACCGTGGGAAAACAGTCAATCTTGTGATACCGTGGGAAAACAGTCAATCTTGTGTTTTTTTTCTTTGCAGTGTATAATAAGGGTTCTTTTAATTTGTTTTAACTTTGTCCACTGGGATCTCCTTTTTGTCTGGCACTTTCTAGCTCTCTCACTCTCTCTCAAAAAATACATATTTAAGGACTTTAATGGCATTGGAAACATATGTTAACATTGCCAAAGCAAGTGAAGTTTCAAATGTCATATGTGTAAATAGTTAAAGTACAAAAATACACATATGGGTTGTATTTACAATGGTGTTTGTTCTTTGGTTGCCCTCACTGGTTGCCTGTCACAACTCTTGGTGCTGATGGCACACTGTAGTATTTCACCCAATTGAAATGGGATTTTATCAAAATTGGGTTGTCTTTTGTGGATCTGTGTAATCTGAGGGAAATATGTGTCTCTAATGTGATTATACATTTTGCAGTATTTACTAAATACCTAACTAATCACACAGAATTACACATACACATAATTAAATCATAACTTGATTACAAGTTACGTCATAATGGAAAACATCCTTAGTGGGCGGAACAGATATGACAGCTTGTTACACAAAAGAAAAGGGGCTGGGTTTGAGTGAAGGAGCGGGAAGACTGAGGAACAAAGACCGAAGCTGTGCTATCGTAAATACAGTATCTTATACATTCTAAATTACCGCCCATTTGGAAAAGGAAAATGCAATAAATATTTACTCTGTGCTGCACTTCGGTAGGTTGGTGGTAGATGGAAGGCCGTGTTGCCCAACCGAGTCCTTTGAAGAATGTCTCTGGTTGTCAATTGGATACGTTGTAGTAACATCGTTGTGAGGTTGACGGGATACTCTGTCTGTTCCTTCCTAACCTGCTTTTGCAGCTGCTGTTGCTATCTCAACGGCTAAGAGGTATCACTTCTGTAGTGAATAAGAGTTCAATGTTCATACCATTCGCAACCAAAGCTCACGCTGATGTTGGCTTCATTCTGTAGTTATCTGAACCATTCTGACATCGGACCGTCGTCCTCACATCCTCGGAACATGAGGTTATATTGTCGTCAAGGGCTTATATATGAAGGGAGAGGAGGGCGTGTTAGAAGTCTTATAGCCCATGTCCCTTCACAGGGGCAGGCCACTGATTGAGCAGCCCTATCTTATGAAAACCCAAATCTCACATTTTAGAATCTAAAATCACATTTCATTCCATCACGAATAATTTCATATTCAAACATTTAAATTGAACAACAATTCCATGTGAATCCGATAACTCTGATGTGTAGACTTTCCACTGTAGAGTTTGTCATCTTATCATTGATGAGAATGTCTCAGATGACAACCGAACTGACATCATATTTATTAAGTACCACCACATATGTTCAATTGTTCGGTTTACCAGAATATAGTTAATTTCTCCCCCACCTTCTGATGTTCTCAGAATCTCTATGTTAACCAAGGATTTTGCAAATGTAACCTCAGTAGGGTAGAGAGAGGAAAAAGGGGGAAGAGGTATTTATGACTGTCATAAACCTACCCCCCAGGCCAACGTCATGACACTGATGTTTAGGCTGAAGTATTTATAGTTGTTTTGTGCTCTAGGGCAGCGGTTTCTAGATGGAATTTGTATTTCTGGTCCTGGCAACTGGAACTTTTTTGGAACACTATTATTTTTGTCTTACTGAGATTTACTGTCAGGCCCCAGGTCTGACATAATCTGTGCAGAAGAAATAGGTCCCGCTGTAGGCCCTCCTTGGTTGGGGACCGAAGCTCCAGATAATCAGCAAACAGTAGACATTTGATTTCAGATTCTAGTAGAGTGAGGCCAGGTGCTGCAGACTGTTCTAGTGCCCTCGCTAATTTGTTGATATATACAGTGCCTTGCGAAAGTATTCGGCCCCCTTGAACTTTGCGACCTTTTGCCACATTTCAGGCTTCAAACATAAAGATATAAAACTGTATTTTTTTTTGTGAAGAATCAACAAGTGGGACACAATCATGAAGTGGAACGACATTTATTGGATATTTCAAACTTTTTTAACAAATCAAAAACTGAAAAATTGGGCGTGCAAAATTATTCAGCCCCTTTACTTTCAGTGCAGCAAAATCTCTCCAGAAGTTCAGTGAGGATCTCTGAATGATCCAATGTTGAACTAAATGACTAATGATGATAAATACAATCCACCTGTGTGTAATCAAGTCTCTGTATAAATGCACCTGCACTGTGATAGTCTCAGAGGTCCGTTAAAAGTGCAGAGAGCATCATGAAGAACAAGGAACACACCAGGCAGGTCCGAGATACTGTTGTGAAGACGTTTAAAGCCGGATTTGGATACAAAAAGATTTCCCAAGCTTTAAACATCCCAAGCAGCACTGTGCAAGCGATAATATTGAAATGGAAGGAGTATCAGACCACTGCAAATCTACCAAGACCTGGCCGTCCCTCTAAACTTTCAGCTCATACAAGGAGAAGACTGATCAGAGATGCAGCCAAGAGGGCCATGATCACTCTGGATGAACTGCAGAGATCTACAGCTGAGGTGGGAGACTCTGTCCATAGGACAACAATCAGTCGTATATTGCACAAATCTGGCCTTTATGGAAGAGTGGCAAGAAGAAAGCCATTTCTTAAAGATATCCATAAAAAGTGTCAGATGAAACCAAAATTGAACTTTTTGTCAACAATGCAAAACGTTATGTTTGGCGTAAAAGCAACACAGCTGAACACACCATCCCCACTGTCAAACATGGTGGTGGCAGCATCATGGTTTGGGCCTGCTTTTCTTCAGCAGGGACAGGGAAGATGGTTAAAATTGATGGGAAGATGGATGGAGCCAAATACAGGACCATTCTGGAAGAAAACCTGATGGAGTCTGCAAAAGACCTGAGACTGGGACGGAGATTTGTCTTCCAACAAGACAATGATCCAAAACATAAAGCAAAATCTACAATGGAATGGTTCAAAAATAAACATATCCAGGTGT
Source organism: Oncorhynchus mykiss (assembly GCF_057628025.1). Taxonomy (NCBI): domain Eukaryota; kingdom Metazoa; phylum Chordata; class Actinopteri; order Salmoniformes; family Salmonidae; genus Oncorhynchus; species Oncorhynchus mykiss. Next base: position 19,709,948 of record NC_143048.1, on the reverse strand, counting down.
TAGAATGGCCAAGTCAAAGTCCAGACCTGAATCCAATCGAGAATCTGTGGAAAGAACTGAAAACTGCTGTTCACAAATGCTCTCCATCCAACCTCACTGAGCTCGAGCTGTTTTGCAAGGAGGAATGGGAAAAAATGTCCTCTCGATGTGCAAAACTGATAGAGACATACCCCAAGCGACTTACAGCTGTAATCGCAGCAAAAGGTGGCGCTACAAAGTATTAACTTAAGGGGGCTGAATAATTTTGCACGCCCAATTTTTCAGTTTTTGATTTGTTAAAAAAGTTTGAAATATCCAATAAATGTCGTTCCACTTCATGATTGTGTCCCACTTGTTGTTGATTCTTCACAAAAAAATACAGTTTTATGTCTTTATGTTTGAAGCCTGAAATGTGGCAAAAGGTCGCAAAGTTCAAGGGGGCCGAATACTTTCGCAAGGCACTGTATGTTGAAGAGTGTGGGGCTTAAACTGCATCCCTGTCTCAGCACACAACCCTGTGAAAAGAATTGTGTTTTTTGCCAATTTTAACCGCACACTTGTTGATTTTATAATGTTGAATGTTTTTCCCCCAACACCTCTTTCCAGCAATTTGTGTAGCCGACCCTCATGTCAAATTGAGTCAAAAACTTTTTTGAAATCAACAAAGCATGAGAAGACTTTGCCTTTGTTTGTTTTGTTTTGTTTGTTTGCCAATTAGGGTGTGCAGGGTGAATGCGTGGTCTGTTGTACGGTAACTTGGTAAAAAGCCAATTTGACATTTGCTCACTACATTGTTTTCACTGAGGAAATGTACGAGTCTGCTGTTAATGATAGTTCAGAGGATTTTCCCAAGGTTGCTGTTGACGCCTATCCCACAGCAGTTATTGAGGTCAAATTTGTCTCCACTTATGTGGATTGGGGTGACCGTTCCTCCAAATATTGGGGAGGATGAGGTTAAAGAGTTTACGTATAGCCAATTGGAATTTGTGGTCTGTATATTTTATCATTTCATTGAGGATACCATTAACACCACAAGTCTTTTTGGGTTGGAGGGTTTGTATTTTGTCCCGTAGTTCATTCAATGTAATTGGAGAATCCAAGTGGGTTCTGGTAGTCTGTAATAGTTGATTCTAAGATTTGTATTTGATCATGTATATGTTTTTGCTGTCTGTTCTTTTTTTATAGGTCCAAAAATATTACAGAAGTGGTTTACCCATACATCTCCATTTTGGATAGATAACTATTTGTGTTGTTGTTTGTTTAGACTTTTCCAATATTCCCAGAAGAGGTTAGATTCTATGGATTCTTCAATTACATTGAACTGATTTCTGACGTGCTATTCCTTATTTTTTCGTAGTGTATTTCTGTATTGTTTTTGTGATTCACCATAGTGAAGGCGTAGGCTTAGGTTTTCTGGGTCTCAGTTTTTGGTTGGATAGTTTTCTCAATTTCTTTCTTTTTGCATTCTTCATCAAACCATTTGTCGTTGTTGTTAAGTTTCTTCGGTTTTCTGTTTGAAATGTTTTGATTTGATAGGGAAGCTGAGAGGTCAAATATACTGTTTAGGTTTTCTACTGCGAAGTTTACACCTTCATTATTACAGTGAAACATTTCGTCTAGGAAGTTGTCTAAAGGGGTTTGAATTTGTTGTAGCCTAATTGTTTTTTGGTAGATTTCCACACTACTTTCCTTCCATCTATAGCTTTTCTTAATATTATTCAGTTCCTTTGGCTTTGATGCCTCATGATTGAGTATTGCTCTGTTCAAGTAGACTGTGATTTTGCTGTGATCTGATAGGGGTGTCAGTGGGCTGACTGTAAACGCTCTGAGAGACTCTGGGTTGAGGTCAGTGATAAAGTAGTCTACAGTACTACTGCCAAGAGATGAGCTATAGGTGTACCATAGAAGTCCCCTCAAAGCCTACCATTGACTATGTACATACCCAGCATTCGACAGAGCTGCAGGAGTTGTGTCTAGGGGAGCATATGGGGGAGGGAATGCTTTCACCTCCAGGTAGTTGTTTGTCCCCCTGTGTCCTGAAGGTGTCAGGTTCTTGTCCAGTTCTCGCATTTAGGTCGCCACAGACTAGTACATGTCCCTTGGCCTGGAAATGATTGATTTCCCCCTCCAGGATGGAGAAGCTGTCTTCATTAAAGTATGGGGATTCTAGTGGGCGGATATAGGTAGCACACAGGAGGAATTTTTTCTCTGTTGAGAATTTCCTTTTGAATTTCCAGCCGAATGTAAAATGTTCCTGTTTTGATTAATTTAATGGAGTGAGTTAGGTCTGCTCTATACCAAATTAGCATACCCCCTGAGTTCCTTCCCAACTACAACACCTCGTAGTTTTGTGGATGGGACTACCAGCTCTCTTTAACCTAGAGGGCAACCAGTGGGTCCATCTCCATAGGTCTGGTCTGATGTGGCCTAAATGGGGTGTGGGCATGGTTGACTTGGAGGGGTGTAGATTGGTTGGGTTGTGGATGTGTCTGGTCGTGCTGTGGTCTGGATGTAGGTCCTCTCGGCGTGGTCCTCCATGTGAAGGTCCGGGGGGGGGGTGGGTGGGTCCCGCAGGTCTGCGAGAGTGTCTCGCTGGTCTGGGCGGGGTGTCTATTGATCTGTAGCTCCTGTGTCAGGGGCTGGGGTTGAGGGTGAGTTCCTTTTGGTTCCAGACGAAGGTGGGCACTGCTGCCTTGTATAGGTGGACCTGGTCGTAAAGGCTGTCCAGGGTGAAGTGGTGGGCCAGATAGACATTTGGTTTTGTCTTTCTCTCTCTTGCTCTCTCTCTCTCTCTCTCTCTCTCTCTCTCTCTCTCTCTCTCTCTCTCTCTCTCTCTCTCTCTCTCTCTCTCTCTCTCGCTCTCTCTCTCTCGCTCCCTCTCCCTCTCGCTCTCTCTCTCTCTCGCTCCCTCTCTCTCTCTTGCTCCCTCTCTCTCTCTTGCTCTCTCTCTCTTGCTCTCTCTCTCTTGCTTTCTCTCTCTCTTGCTCTCTCTTGCTCTCTCTTGCTCTCTCTTGCTCTCTCTTGCTCTCTCTCTCTCTTGCTCGCTCTCTCTTGCTCGCTCTCTCTTGCTCTCTCTCTCTCTTGCTCTCTCCCTCTCTCTCTTGCTCTCTCCCTCTCTCTCTTGCTCTCTCTCTCTCTCTCTTGCTCTCTCTCTCTCTTGCTCTCTCTCTCTCTCTCTTGCTCTCCTCTTGCTCTCTCTCTCTCTCTCTCAGTTGAAGGGGCTTTATTGGCATGGCATGTTGGCATATGTTTACATTGCCACGGCAAGTGAGATAGATAATAAACAATACACAATTAACAGTAAACATTACACTCACAAAAGTTCCAAAAGAATAAAGACATTTCAAATGTCATATGTCTATATACAGTGTTGTAACAATGTGCAAATGGTTAAAGTGTCTCTCTCTCTCTCTCTTCCACTCCTCTCTCTCTCTTTTTCTCTTCCCTGGAAGTGAGTATTTTAATAATAATAGTTTGGGGAATTGCTATCACAGGGCTGGTTTGGCATGAAAGTGAAACTTCAGCTCAACAGAGTAGCTAAAGTTCCTTTCTCCTCTTATACCCCCTCATTTCCTTCACCTTAATCCCTACTTCCTGTGCCCCCACCCCTCCCTCCTTCTCTCTTCACTATACCATTTCTGGGAAACTTGGACAAGCAAGAAAGGCATGAATGGATGAAACGGTATACACTGAATGTACAAAAAATTAGGAATACCTTCCTAATATGGAGTTGCAGCCCTATTTGCTTTCACAACAGCCACAATTAGTCGGTGCATGGACTCTACAAGGTGTCAAAAGTGTTCCACAGGGATGCTGGTCCATGTTGACTCCAATGATTCCCACAGTTGTGTCAAGTTGGCTGAATGTACTTTGGGTGGTGAACCATTCTTGATACACATTGGAAACTATTGAGCATGAAAAACCCAGCAGCGTTGCAGTTCTTGACACACTCAAACTGGTACGCCTGGCACAAAGTACCATACCCCGTTCAAAGGCACTTATATATTTTGTCTTGCCCATTCATAATCCATGTCTCAAGCCTTAAAAATCCTTCTTTAACCTGTCTTCTCCCCTTCATACACTGATCGAAGTGGATTTAACAAGTGTCATCAATAAGTGATCATAGCTTTCGCCTGGATTCACCTGGTCAGTCTATCATGGATAGAGCAGGTGTTCCTAATGTTTTGTTCACTCAGTGTACATCCGTATTCCCTAGCCTTGCATCCACTGCTTGCTTTCTGTCTGTCTCGCACTACTTCTCTCTCTCTCTAGTGTGTTCCTCTTTACCTTACTTGCTTTTTCACGACCAAGTCCCAAGTCCACGTGCAAACAAAACACAATTCAAATTCAACATGAAAATATTTGTCAACAGCTGCAATGTCTAGACACTTTTTTTTCTTCTCGGAAACGGCCGAGCTCATTTCTTGTGTGCATCGGATGCAAATCGGGCAGCAAAAGCGAGATATCCATGACCGGGCTGAGAGGGAAACCGAGAGACGGAGAGACGCTGTTTAGATGAGGATGCAAATTGGTTCGGAGCAGAAGGGAGTGAGGGATGGATGTAGAGAAGGATGGAGGGATGGAGATGGATGGATAGAGGTAGAGAGAGTGAGGGATGTAGAAAAGAACGGAGGGAAAGAGGTAGAGATGGAGGGATGGCTGGATGAAGGGATAGAGGGAGCAAAGTTTAGGATCAAGGGAAATGGAGGGGTGGCGGGATGGAGAGATCAGGCTGGGTCAGGTGACATGCTGACCTCTGGCGGGAGCCTTGGCTGGACTGGGCCGGGTGGATTTGCATTGATGGATCTTCTTTCCATGGGGCTGTCATGTATCAGTGCTCAGGCACATCACGCCCCAGTCATTAATCAAATCATGGCCCCATCTCGCTCCCTCGCTAGGCTAGCGATCTCTCTGCCAGACACTCCTTCTCCTCTCTCTCCCCCTCAGACAAGCAGACATCCAAGATGTGTTTTAGATATCGTCTTCTGTCTGTGCATGGTTTTCGCCACTTTTCCCTGTCCTCTCCTCACTGACTGGCCTCTGATGAGTTGGGCCCCTTGGAATAACGGAGGGGGTGTATCGGTCCACTCAACAGCCCAATAGCCACGATAGCTCCACCAAAGTCAACTACACCTGTTCCTCTTTGGGTTTTCAAGGGTGAGGGGGTTAATGTGGTGCATGCAGACACTGAGAGAAAGATTGAGATGGGGAGAGAGACTGAGAGAAAAGAAAAAGAGAGACTGAGAGAGAGCGGCGGTTTGAAGTGTCCTGTTGGAAGGATGCTAAATTCATTAAGATTTTTTATTCCTCCTGTCCTACGTTTAGGCCAGCTGTAGCACCATTATGGTTTTACAGGCTGCTTCCTGTTCAAATTCCTCCTTTTTCTCCTGCTCTTCCACACAAAAGGTGGCTGCGTTGGGGGTGTAGTGCTTTTGAAATGTGAAGGGCCCTCGAGAGCCCAGGGCAACTGTCTCTCTCTCTCTCTGTCGGGTTGGAGAGATGGAGAGGCTTAGAGGCCAAGTGGGAAGGAGGGCTGCATTCCAAATGGCACCTTTTTCCCTACATAGTGCGCTACTTTTGACCAGAGCCCTTTAAGCCCTGGTCAAAAGTAGTGCACTATATAGGGAATTGGGCTCCATTTGGGATACAAACAAAGTTTGTATAACGTCCTCCTCTCTGAAGGCCCTGCTGTTTTGTTGGGCCTCCACATCTAAATGGTCTCTTTTTGGATTAACACAAAGACATTATTTGGCCGCACTAATGAAACACAGAAAAACACTTTAATGATCTAAACCCCCTCCTCCCCCGCATCTTCCTCCCCCTGTTCCCCCCTTCATCCTCCTCTCCTCATCACTGCTTTGATTCCAATAATCATCACAACCCTCTCCTTCTTCATTGTGTTGTTTTTGTAGCATGTTTTCTTTTGTCTCTTTGTCCCTGGGTTCCCCCCTTTTAAACTCGATGGCTTTCGCCTTTCAAATGCGACAATGGAGAAAGGAAAACATTCAGAGAAAGATCATTGAGTTTTGGTCCTGAAGGTTATGCTGTTTTTCTGCGAGAGTACTTAAACTTGAATCTTTGTAAGGACACATATTGTATTGTAAAATACATCATAGTACATTCTCGGTTGAAGTGTATTGTGTCGTGATGGAGAGTAGGGCTTATGTAGAAATTGGTAAATCCTGTTGCCATGTTGTCTTTAATGAATGAGTTATTTATATTGAACAGGTTCATGTGATTTAGGAATTATATGGAACTAATGTTGAGGGCTGTGATCAGGTCAACCATCATGCGAGGACTTTACCGTTCTTCTCAGGTGACCTGCATTTTTAATAAAGCTCTTCATATTATATTCACTGTACAATTTCAAAGGGATATATTCCATAGATCATGAGATAGTGTCTCATCAAATAGTTCTAACTTGCTGAAACCAGGTGTGATGTGGTGGACATAAGAACCTGCCATTGGTTTTCACTGTAAAAACGTCTCGTAATATTTAACGTACACGCAATAGATGTTGAACTCCTAGAAGTGACCTGACTGTTTTACATGCATAGGAATGAATGGATTCTACATTACTGCTTTGGTATTTACAATTAGTGCTTAAATGTAATGTATTTGCACAGTTTGAGAAAGGGGAACATTCTCTAAGTCTACTAAGCCTGCAGTGAGCAAACATCTTTGTGTGTGTGAGTGCGTGTTTGTGTGTTCATGCCATACTCAAACATCATGCACCTCTCTGATGTAGCTCTTTAAGGCCATTCGATGTGGTGCCCTTTGACATGGCCTGATTGTGTTTAGCTTGGGCTCCACTCAGATGAGAGAGGCGTGTGTGTGTGTGTGCGACTCCTGTTGATTAGGTCTGATTAACTGACTGCTGGGTACTAGTGGCTCTGAGGCGCCGCATCTTGAGCTGGTTACCTCCAATCAGGGCCACGGCTCCTCCAAGGCCTTGGACCCCAGGTATGCGTGTGTTCATATGTTGATGAAACATAGGACTACATGAACTGTTGCATTGTTACTGTTGGACTTGGACTATAAAATAGACTGACTTTTATTAAATATGTTCTCTCTCTCTCTGTGCAGCTAAACTCACCAGCCAGGAGTCGTACAACAACTTCACCAACAACAACATGGGTAACCCTCGTCTGTCCCCTCTGCCCAGCCTCACCATAGTGCTGCCCCTGGCACAGATCAAGCAGCCCATGACCCTGGGCACCATGACCAAGCGCTCCGGGTGAGTCTTCCTGCCCTGTATCCTGCCATGTGTTGTTGTCACACTCTGTCCGTCACACTCTGTCCGTCACACTCTGTCCATCACACTCTGTCCATCACATTTTGTCCATCACACTCTGTCCATCTAGCTATTCACTAGTATCAACCTGAAGTAGCCTTTACAACTCAGCCTGTCCTCCTTTGGTCACAGCCAAAGCCATTGATCATGTTGAGTTTTTTGTTTTTGATCTATATCTGTTATGAACCCATTGGATTTGCAAGAAACATCCACATGATATTATATCCAGCCTGGTTTGGAATCTGTTGCCAGTCTGTCTCTATGTACAGCTACACTACAGTAAAGCTACATGTCTCTATGGAAACATTTACCAGTGAGTCTCTCTATCAGGCAGTATCTGTGCGTGTCAGTGTGTCCTCTCCCTCTCCTCTCTCTTGGTCAGTCACGCTATGACTAAGTCTGTAGTTTTAAGAGGCGGTGAGTCAGAGGAGAGAGACTGCACCTTGTGAACTTCATTTACATACAGGTGGCATCACAATTATGGCTGGATTTTAATATTTTCATTTAAATGTCATTTTCCTGTCATGTTTGAATGGGACATGTTGTGATGATGGAAGCAGCAGGCTACTGGGGTTTCTTCCCAATGATATTAGATCACTTCAGTTCTGTATAAAGACACTAGACATCTGAGACCGGTGGTTAGAAACACACCATCATTAGTTTGATTCATCTGCACGATTATTACAAGGGATTTGTTTTATGGTGAAAGGAAACGCTTTTTTTTGCATAATGCCCTACTTAGCAAAACACAGTAGGTAGAGAGGAGAGATTTAAGAGTATAACTGGCAGGTCATCCTTCTGGAGGAAACTCCTAAACTGGCTAGTTGATTATTACTTCTTTTTTTTACAGATCGGCTGCTTTTGTCTGTCTGTCTGCCTGTCTGCCTGTCTGTCTGTGTCTGCCAGCCAGCCAGCCAGCCAGCCAGTTTGCCAGTATCCTTTCACTCTCAAATAGACAATCACAGCCTTCTCACCAGGTCTCCTCTCTACTGTATTAATGAATTCAAGTCAAAACAATAGGACTGTATTAGTTGCCACAGCAAAGTCACAATGAAATAAAGCTCCTGTCCTACTCAAGTCAGACATGTACATTAAAGATAACTCCCATCTTTCCATTCGCCTGTCCGCTTCAGGAGAGAAGGTGTCAGGGCGGGCTAATGAAGCTAGACATGCAGCTGTGCATCTCTCTGCTGCCCTGCACACACACACACACACTCACACTCACACTCACACTCACACATACACACACACACACACATACACACACACATAGGCGGCAGGTTGGGCCCATGAAGTGTGGGGTGATATCAAGTGTGTTCACGGAGACGTGCACAGGAGTATCTAGGCACCATCTGTGTGTGTGTGTGTATGTGTGTGTGTGTGTGTGTGTGTGTGTGTGTGTGTGTGTGCGCAAATGGGCCATCCGTAGCTGTATTTACACCTGTGTGAGCAGATACCCGTTGGCAGAGTGGGAGAGGAACACACCAGGTGGTTAACCTACATTCTCTCATGGCCCGTCTGTCTGCAGCCTACTCTAGTGAATTTCAAACACACACACACTCCATTGCACCAGTCTGAAGGTATCCTCCCGTCCTATTCCAACTTCCTTTATGATCTCCTATGGAACTGGACTAGCCGTTGCTATTAGAGAAAGATTGATATGGATTTCTTTTGGGCCGATACTGTAGGCTGATAGCCAATATTCAATATCATAACATTTGAAGATTTTGATGACAGAATATCCCAGAGATAGCCATGTATGCATCAATTTTCAAATCAAACAATACATTTGACTTAGATTGATAAAAACTAACTACATAACGGTAAAACCTTTATTTGAATGGTCTTGATAATCTGGGTAAATCAAGATGGCATAGGTCTACTCACAATACAGGTCAATGCATATTCAATAGGACTGTCTGCATGCATTGAGTTATTGAGCTTGTTTTGGTTGATCAAAACAAACTCAATAATGCTACAGTTGACATATGAGACTTATATTAGCCTACTGATCAACAACATGTGTATAGAAGCATCACTCCAGCATGTCATGCCTATATAGAAGGACATCATATAGGCACATTTATTAGTTTGAGAATGTGAAGAAAATCTATTCATTGTAAATGTGTCCAACCTAATGATTTGTGATCACAGAGGCTTATGAAAGTAGGATTTTTTTGTAATTTTCCATGATAGGGAAAAAATATTTTATCTTCAGATGTCAGGACGCATCTCTAAAACATTTTAGAACACTTCTTTCTTTCCCTATTACAACAATCATCTAATCCGACTAACAATTGTCAATTTACAGATATGATTGCGTCGGTCAGATCAGCGCCATGAAATAGCTAACGTTACTTCGCAAGTCAGATGGCTCGTTCCCGAAAAATGATAACCAGCTAACGTTAGCTAGCTACATTGACTATTGGCTCCTATCTGATATCTTAGCACCATGTCTATCTAGCCAGCTAGCTAGCATAGTAGCTAATATTTGTAGCTAGCTAACAGCACAAATGAAAGGGTTAGTTATCATAATCTTTGCTAACAAGTCACATAGCTAGCTAGCTTGCTTATTGCATGTATGTCCGGGCACATCGACACAAGCCTTGTTATTAGTGAATTAAGTAAACTAATATTTGTAACAGGAGTTTTGATTTTGGTCAATGTGTCAGTTCATCCATTTCTCAATAATGCACCTTTCTGTTGGTAAATGAGCTAGCTTGCTGCTGCTTCAGATTTTCCCAGCTAGACCTTCCTCTGCGTTGTCCAGTGCTCGTGGCTCAGGCAGTGAGTGGCTGCTGGAATAGCAGCAGTTTTGCTATGTAGCGGGACTATCGGCACAGCCGATAGAGAAGGGCCAATAGCCGATAGACTAGAAAAGGCCAATATCGGCTCCAATATATCGGTTTAATTGCTAACAGGCCAGAATTGGAGCTGAAGACTTTCAACAGTTTGCTTCTCTCAGAACAAGCAATTAGGAGAAAGGGAGATTAAAGAACCCCCCCCCTTTTCAGAGTTGTTCCAGTTGTCTCTGTGTTTGGAGAGAGGGGATGAGATGTATCCCTGTGATGCACAGTATCCTGCCCCGATAACCTCCACCAGACGAGGGCAGAGTTCCAGGGTAAGGGAGCAGACAGAGCTGGAGCCAAGGCTCTGGGACACCTCAAAGTCACTACAGAGATGTGGGCTCTCTCCTCCCCAAAGGGTACAACAGACATGGGTTCAAATTGCTGGAGAGCCAGATGGGCAGGGTACTTTTGAACCCAGGTCTTTAGTACAGTGAGAATGGTGGAGGAGGTGACCCCCCACATGACCTCTGGTTTCCTGTCAGCCATATTTGGCAGAAGTCTGAGACGGAGAGACAGAGAGTGTAAGAGAGAGAGAGAGAGAAATGAGCACTGTCATTTGAGGCCTTAGAGAGCTTTTTAACTTTTTAGTGTTTGCATTGCTTCAATCCTGGATTGTATTGCTAGCAAAGTATACTCAGAAACGCACTCAGAGAGACACGTGTTTGAAATGAAACGGCAATGAATTAGAGATGGAGATGAAAAGGAAAACAAGGGAATCTGACCTGGAGTAAATCCCACTGATGGGTATTCTCCGCTAATGCAGACAGAGATGGAGAGAGCGAGGGAGATGGAGAGAGCGAGGGAGACAGAGAGTGGGCCCTCCTGACCTTCCACAGATGGGCAGAACAGATTACTATAATACTTTTGTACAGTATGAGCATCTAGCCGCCTGCCAACCCATTGTCTCATAGAGCGCTAATGAGAAAAGCACTGAGAGGAGATGGGCTTTAAGAGCCTAAAAGCAGCTAGCGAGCCCTGTAGCGCCAGGCCTCCAGCACACACAGCACTGCGTATGGAACGTGTCACATACTAAACCGTTTGCACAAATCACCCTCTCCTCCCTTTAATGGCCCTGGCGGAGCAGCATTAAGGCCCATGGGTTAAGAGTTGAACGTGTGAACGATTACTCCATGGGAGTGGGGTCGTCAACCTCCCAGGTCCATTTATCACTCTCCCCTCATCCCCTCTTCTTCCCTTTCAACCATCCGCCTGCTTTTCTTGGTGTTTCTGTGTGTTCTCAACAGAGTTGTAATGTGAGCATTAGATAGTACGCTTGGAGACAAACTTTTTATATACTGTAAGTTGGGCCTTTACAGTGTTTTCCATTAGCGCGGCCGGTTATAGACTCATTTTCAGCCAGCTATATATTATATTAGACCGTCTTATACTAGACCGTCTAGCCCTACCTGCTAGAATGAATGATATGCATCTCTTCTAAATCTATTAATATGATAGGCGCCTGTCAGTCACAAAGCGAGCGATGACAGGGAGACGCAGCAGAGATGAATCTGTCCAAAATAAGCCCAGTGTGTTTCTATGTGCATATTTTGGACCGAAGATTGTCGTGTGCCTTCCTGCCTTTGGGACAATGTTAGGGCGGAGACCTGAGCATCTCGTCATTATATACAGATCTCTGGTTGCAGTCAAATGTATTTACATGGAGGTGTGGGAGGGTATAAGGTCTTACATTGAGAGTATGAATAGGGTCTTACATTGAGAGTATCTTCAGCATGATGCCAATAGAAAATAATAGCAATCTGTATTTTCAAAAGCGTGCGAGTTTCATGTTCATATTTCACAACCTCCACGGTCTTTTGGACTTACCTACACGCGATTTAGCAAAATAGTAGGCGTACACTTGATTTAGGCTACATGCTAAATGTTTCTGCTCTGTGATAGATGAGCAAACGAATAGATGATGAGCAGCACTCACCTCAACTTAGCTAACATTTCCACAGCCTAAGTGTAGCCTAACCAATATCCAAACGGAGTCCTCAAGCTTGTCTAAAAGCAGCACAACACACTGCTGAAATAGTTGAACAAGCTAATGAAGCTATTGCTTCAAATGTAGATTTAACAATTGGATGACTTTTTGGGAGTTTCAATCAGCACTAAGAAACAATGTGATGCCTTCAACTACATTAACCTACTTTATTCCAATATTTTTGTGTTTCAGTGCTTTTTATTCCCACAGTAATTCTTTATGTATCCATCTAGTTGTCGTTAAGAAAACCGTGCGAAGGGTTATGCAAAGAGATGGGTGAAGTGACATGCCTCGCAAAGTTTGGAATTGCCAGGAAGATGGTAACAGGCTGGTAGTAACAGCCGCTGCCTAGCAACCATCAAGAGCTTAAAAGCGTGGTGCATGCCAGTGCTGCCTCAGCAATACGGCTACGTTTCATACTAAGCTGTAGGCAGAACTTTACAGAAATCATGACTATGTCGATTTGCAGAAATAAAAGTTTAGGCTTTGATACCGGCAACACCTTTCAGATATAAATAAAAGGTGGAAAAAGTTGGCTGAATGCTAAAGTTGGCATGACAACGTCTTAGTATGAAAGTTGTATATGAAAGTCGTCCTGATCATATACTGTAGACCTAGACAATATCCAGAACAACTAGCAATACTCTGGGTTCATACATTTTCAGTCATTCAAATTGTAAATTCATGTCTTTCTACACAATACCACAACAAATTCTTCCGATCTGGGAGGTAAGGTCTTCAATAATTTCATTGTGTATTTCAGATGGAATCAGTGCATTAGAATGTACCAGAGCACACCAAAATATACTTTCCTCAGCCAGATATTTCAAACACCTCGGAGGGTGCCTGGCTGGCTATTTTTTCTATTTGTCTAGCTACTCTATGTACAGTTGATGTCGGAAGTTTACATACACCTTAGCCAAATACATTTAAACTCCGTTTTTCACATTTCCTGACATTTATTCTTAGTAAAAATTCCCTGTCTTAGGTCACTTTATTTGAAGAATGTGAAATGTCAGAATAATAGTAGAGAGAATGATTTATTTCAGCTTTTATTTCTTTCATCACATTCCCAGTGGGTCAGAAGTTTACATACACTCAATTAGTATTTGGTAGCAGTGCCTTGAAATTGTTTAACTTTGGTCAAACATTTCGGGTAGCCTTCCACAAGCTTCCCACAATAAGTTGGGTGAATTTTGGCCATTCCTCCTGACAGAGCTGGTGAAACTGAGTCAGGTTTGTAGGCCTCCTTGCTCGCACATGCTTTTTCAATTCTGCCCACAAATTTTCTATAGGATTGAGGTCAGGGCTTTGTGATGGCCACTCCAATACCTTGACTTTGTTGTCCTTAAGCCATTTTGCCACAACTAGTATGACCAAGCCTTAACATCCTGACTGATGTCTTGAGATGTTCCTTCAATATATCCACACAATTTTCCATCCTCATGATGGCATCTATTTTGTGAAGTGCACCAGTCCCTCCTGCAGCAAAGCACCCCCACAACATGATGCTGCCACCCCTGTGCTACACGGTTGGGATGGTGTTCTTCGATGGTCATTAAGGATAACGATGGTCATTAAGGCCAAACAGTTCTTTTTGTTTCATCAGACCAGAGGACATTTCTCCAAAAAGTACGATCTTTGTTCCCATGTGCAGTTGCAAACCGTAGTCTGGCTTTTTTTATGGCGGTTTTAGAGCAGTGGCTTCTTCCTTGCTGAACTGCCTTTCAGGTTAGCTCAATATTGGACTCGTTTTACTGTGGATTTTGATACTTTTTTACCTGTTTCCTCCAGCATCTTCACAAGGTCCTTTGCTGTTGTTCTGGGATTGATTTGCATTTTTCGCACCAAAGTACGTTCATCTCTAGGAGACGGAACACGTCTCATTCCTGAGCGGTATGACGGCTGCGTGGTCCCATTGTGTTTGTACTTGGGTACTATTGTTTGTACAGATGAACGTGGTACCTTCAGGCGTTTAGAAATGGCTTCCAAGGATGAACCAGATTTGTGGAGGTCTACAATTTTTTTTCTGAGGTCTTGGCTGATTTCTTTTGATTTTCCCATGATGTCAAGCAAAGAGACACTGAGTTTGAAGGTAGGCCTTGAAATACATCCACAGGTACACCTCCAATTGACTCAAATGATGACAGTTTGCCTATCAGAAGCTTCTAAAGCCATGACATCATTTTCTGGAATTTTCCAAGCTGTTTAAAGGCACAGTCAACTTAGTGTTTGTAATCTTCTGACCCACTGGAATTGTGATACCGTGAATTATAGGTGAAATAATCTGTCTGTAAACAATTGTTGGAAAAATTACTTGTGTCATGCACAAAGTAGATATCCTAACCGACTTGCCAAAACTATAGTTTTTTAACAAGAAATTTGTGGAGTGGATGAAAAACGAGTTTTAATGACTCCAACCTGTGTATGTGTGTATGTGTATGTAAACTTCCGACTTCAACTGTACTTGTGGAAGGCACTACCTATACTGTATATCAAATGTAATTTGTGTTGTAATCTTTTGTATCATATTGTTAGTGTGTTTGGAAACTATTTGCCTAGTTTTATCAGTTTATTGAAAGAATTTAGCATGTCAGAAACAGACAACCTATCGACATCACTTATTACCATAACCATCTGGAACAGACTGCCTGCATGACTTTAACTAAGTTATATTTTCTCTATTGACCAGCAGTGTCCCTTTCCAAACTGAACTGTAAGAAATAAGAAACAGCACAACATGCGTTATGTGAACCCAAGATCCAGTACAGGCTTGTTGCATTGAGACCTGAAACACTACTTATCCGTATCCTATCAGCCACCATCCATTTACCCAGCAGGAGGCTAGCAGGATGCCAGGGGTTAAGTGCCTCACAGGGGGGATAAAGTACACCAGCGATGCCCGCCTCCCAGTGCCAGTGAACGCTCAATTGAGGCCAAGGCCCAATGGTAATGTTAAAATGTTGAACTGCCCCCCCCTGCCCATGCTGGTTGGCTAGCTTTCGGGTGTAATGAACCCATGCCCATACTGTTATGTTAGCTACTGGCTAATCCCTATCCATGCTGTTAGGCTAGCCACTAGCTATTGGATATCTGTGTAACCTCTGGCCCATGCTGTTTGGCTGCTGGCTAAATGTGTTCGAACAAGCATAACAGGAGTAGAGTTAGCATAGCCAAGACCCACTGGTCCTGTTAAAATGTTAAACTGACCCCCTGTCCTGTTGTTAGGCTTGCTACTATAGAACTCTGTGACCCCCTTCCACATGTTGTTTGTCTAGATATTGGTTAGTTGTGTGACCCCCCCCCCCCCCCCCCCCTGCTCATGCTGTTTGTCTAGCTACCAGCTAACCCTTTAACCATGTTGTTTGACTACTTGCTAAATTGTGTTTGAATAAACATAACAGGACCCCCGACTTCCATTACACTGCTCACCCCACGTCCAACCACTCAGATAAAGGTCTCTTCTTTAAGAGGACAACACTGATCTCCAGTGTGCGTTGGAGGTTATATAGACTCAACAGTAGTCTCCAGTGTGCATTGGAGGTTATATAGACTCAACAGTAGTCTCCAGTGTGCATTGGAGGTTAAATAGACTCAACAGTAGTCTCCAGTGTGCATTGGAGGTTATATAGACTCAACAGTAGTCTCCAGTGTGTATTGGAGGTTAAATAGACTCAACAGTAGTCTCCAGTGTGTATTGGAGGTTAAATAGACTCAACAGTAGTCTCCAGTGTGCATTGGAGGTTATATAGACTCAACAGTAGTCTCCAGTGTGCATTGGAGGTTAAATAGACTCAACAGTAGTCTCCAGTGTGCATTGGAGGTTAAATAGACTCAACAGTAGTCTCCAGTGTGCATTGGAGGTTAAATAGACTCAACAGTAGTCTCCAGTGTGCATTGGAGGTTATATAGACTCAACAGTAGTCTCCAGTGTGCATTGGAGGTTAAATAGACTCAACAGTAGTCTCCAGTGTGCATTGGAGGTTATATAGACTCAACAGTAGTCTCCAGTGTGCATTGGAGGTTATATAGACTCAACAGTAGTCTCCAGTGTGCATTGGAGGTTAAATAGACTCAACAGTAGTCTCCAGTGTGCATTGGAGGTTAAATAGGCTCAACAGTAGTCTCCAGTGTGCATTGGAGGTTAAATAGACTCAACAGTAGTCTCCAGTGTGCATTGGAGGTTAAATAGACTCAACAGTAGTCTCCAGTGTGCATTGGAGGTTAAATAGACTCAACAGTAGTCTCCAGTGTGCATTGGAGGTTAAATAGACTCAACAGTAGTCTCCAGTGTGCATTGGAGGTTAAATAGACTCAACAGTAGTCTCCAGTGTGCATTGGAGGTTAAATAGACTCAACAGTAGTCTCCAGTGTGCATTGGAGGTTAAATAGACTCAACAGTAGTCTCCAGTGTGCATTGGAGGTTAAATAGACTCAACAGTAGTCTCCAGTGTGCATTGGAGGTTAAATAGACTCAACAGTAGTCTCCAGTGTGCATTGGAGGTTATATAGACTCAACAGTAGTCTCCAGTGTGTATTGGAGGTTAAATAGACTCAACAGTAGTCTCCAGTGTGCATTGGAGGTTAAATAGACTCAACAGTAGTCTCCAGTGTGCATTGGAGGTTAAATAGACTCAACAGTAGTCTCCAGTGTGCATTGGAGGTTATATAGACTCAACAGTAGTCTCCAGTGTGCATTGGAGGTTAAATAGACTCAACAGTAGTCTCCAGCCTCCAAATCACTACCGAATTAATGTTCACTTTGTGTTATGTTTCTTTCTTTCTCTCCATCTAAGTAACCTCTCCTCATATCCGTGGACTAATACAGATAGTTGACTGCTTTGCTAGTCTACACACACACACACACACACAAACACACACACACAGTGTCGTGTTAGTCTGGAGAGATTCAGACGGATGCTTCGTCCCTCCATAGCAGATAAAATAAAAAAGTGCCGTGCTTTGATTGGCCAGGGGCCTTGGCTGTGTCCCAAATGGCACCCTATACCCTAAATAGTGCACTACTTTTTGACCAGGCTCCATAGAGCTCTGGTCAAAAGTAGTGCTCTACAATGGGAATAGGGTGTCATTTGGGAGTTTCTGTAGTACTGATGTGGTCTGCTGTGTTCAGGGACAGAGTTCAGCCTCATCTGGCCATTATTACTGTTGGGAAAAAGCTGTTTACTGTAAACTGTTTACAGGGGTCTGTCACTATCTCTGAACATGCAGGGTAAACACAGGAACACACTCCCACTCCTAATGGCTCGTAAACACTGGCCCGGGGAACACACACACTGACAGAGAGATACACACTCAAAAATAGACCATACACACCGTCACAAAGAACCGGACACACACTCGCCCACACCCTCAGAGGCTTGCAAACACACACAAATACTCACAAAGACAATGCACAAACACAAATATACACTCACCCCAAAAAAAAGTCACATGCAGACACATGATGTTATTTTCAAACACAGTAATAGTACGGCAGTATATCTAAGCCATAAACCACCCATGTTTAATTGGCATTAAACCTATAGTTGAAGACACTTCTTTGAGTCATAAAAGTGCATTACAATTACAACTGTGCACTCTTTTGACCAGAGGCCTGTGTGACCACTTGGAGACACCAGTTAGTCCTCTCACTCAAACACGTCATTGTTTAGTCTTATAATGCACTTACCCTACATTTACCAGGAATATTCTTATCATGTTACTACATTTTTAATATTTTGTTATCAACGATTGTGCCAAAAAGAAGAGTAAATGTAAAATGCAAATGAAATCAACTGTTTGGGTAGTCTTGTGTCAGGTGAACTGTTGTGTCCTCAACTTTGGTCTAATCATTTCCACTGTCTCTAAATGGTTTCCTTTCTATTGCTACCGTGCTTATGCATTTCAAATTTCTTCTGTAAGAATTGTTAAATGTAGCCCTATCCATATAGGCCGATTCCCACAAGTGTAAAGGGTTAATATTTTCAAAAATGTCAATGCCTTGTTCCAATGTATGTAAAAAGCATACCATGATTTATCATCAAAACTGTGTTTCTTTTTCATACACTCTTTCCTTCAAAGAAAGAACATAAAATAAGTTGATGGATAGCTAAATGGAAAAGCATGCTCGTACGCTCCGTCTGACAAACGTATAGTACAACACACACACACATACAGTACTCCCTCTGACAAACGTATAATACAACACACACACACACATACAGTACTCCCTCTGACAAACGTATAGTACAACACACACACACATGCAGTACTCCCTCTGACAAACGTATAGTACAACACACACACACACATACAGTACTCCCTCTGACAAACGTATAGTACAACACACACACACACATACAGTACTCCCTCTGACAAACGTATAGTACAACACACACACACATACAGTACTCGCTCTGACAAACGTATAGTACAACACACACACACACATACAGTACTCCCTCTGACAAACGTATAGTACAACACACACATACAGTACTCCCTCTGACAAACGTATAGTACAACACACACTGACACACACACACACATACAGTACTTCCTCTGACAAACGTATAGTACAACACACACACACACATACAGTACTCCCTCTGACAAACGTATAGTACAACACACACTGATACATACAGTACTCCCTCTGACAAACGTATAGTACAACACACACACACACATACAGTACTCCCTCTGACAAACGTATAGTACAACACACACACACACATACAGTACTCCCTCTGACAAACGTATAGTACAACACACACTGACACACACACACACACATACAGTACTCCCTCTGACAAACGTATAGTACAACACACACTGACACACACACACATACAGTACTTCCTCTGACAAACGTATAGTACAACACACACACACATACAGTACTTCCTCTGACAAACGTATAGTACAACACACACTGACACACACACACACACATACAGTACTCCCTCTGACAAACGTATAGTACA
The DNA here is from genome assembly GCF_057628025.1 of Oncorhynchus mykiss. Taxonomy (NCBI): domain Eukaryota; kingdom Metazoa; phylum Chordata; class Actinopteri; order Salmoniformes; family Salmonidae; genus Oncorhynchus; species Oncorhynchus mykiss. The sequence continues at coordinate 19,690,856 of NC_143048.1, read as the reverse complement.
ACACACACACACACATACAGTACTCCCCCTGACAAACGTATAGTACAACACACACACTGACACACACACACATACAGTACTTCCTCTGACAAACGTATAGTACAACACACACTGACACACACACACATACAGTACTTCCTCTGACAAACGTATAGTACAACACACACTGACACACACACATACAGTACTCCCTCTGACAAACGTATAGTACAACACACACTGACACACACACACACACATACAGTACTCCCTCTGACAAACGTATAGTACAACACACACTGACACACACACACATACAGTACTTCCTCTGACAAACGTATAGTACAACACACACTGACACACACACACATACAGTACTTCCTCTGACAAACGTATAGTACAACACACACACACACACATACAGTACTCCCTCTGACAAACGTATAGTACAACACACACACACACACACACACATACAGTACTTCCTCTGACAAACGTATAGTACAACACACACTGACACACACACACATACAGTACTTCCTCTGACAAACGTATAGTACAACACACACTGACACACACACACATACAGTACTTCCTCTGACAAACGTATAGTACAACACACACTGACACACACACACATACAGTACTTCCTCTGACAAACGTATAGTACAACACACACACACACACATACAGTACTCCCTCTGACAAACGTATAGTACAACACACACACACACACACACACATACAGTACTCCCTCTGACAAACGTATAGTACAACACACACTGACACACACACACACACATACAGTACTCCCTCTGACAAACGTATAGTACAACACACACTGACACACACACACATACAGTACTTCCTCTGACAAACGTATAGTACAACACACACACACATACAGTACTTCCTCTGACAAACGTATAGTACAACACACACACACACATACAGTACTCCCTCTGACAAACGTATAGTACAACACACACACACACATACAGTACTCCCTCTGACAAACGTATAGTACAACACACACACACACATACAGTACTCCCCCTGACAAACGTATAGTACAACACACACTGACACACACACACACACATACAGTACTCCCTCTGACAAACGTATAGTACAACACACACACTGACACACACACACATACAGTACTTCCTCTGACAAACGTATAGTACAACACACACTGACACACACACACATACAGTACTTCCTCTGACAAACGTATAGTACAACACACACACACACATACAGTACTCCCTCTGACAAACGTATAGTACAACACACACACACACACACACACATACAGTACTTCCTCTGACAAACGTATAGTACAACACACACTGACACACACACACACACATACAGTACTCCCTCTGACAAACGTATAGTACAACACACACACTGACACACACACACATACAGTACTTCCTCTGACAAACGTATAGTACAACACACACTGACACACACACACATACAGTACTTCCTCTGACAAACGTATAGTACAACACACACTGACACACACACACATACAGTACTTCCTCTGACAAACGTATAGTACAACACACACACACACACATACAGTACTCCCTCTGACAAACGTATAGTACAACACACTGACACACACACACATACAGTACTTCCTCTGACAAACGTATAGTACAACACACACACACACATACAGTACTCCCTCTGACAAACGTATAGTACAACACACACTGACACACACACACATACAGTACTTCCTCTGACAAACGTATAGTACAACACACACTGACACACACACACATACAGTACTTCCTCTGACAAACGTATAGTACAACACACACTGACACACACACACATACAGTACTTCCTCTGACAAACGTATAGTACAACACACACTGACACACACACACACATACAGTACTTCCTCTGACAAACGTATAGTACAACACACACACACATACAGTACTCCCTCTGACAAACGTATAGTACAACACACACACACACATACAGTACTCCCTCTGACAAACGTATGGTACAACACACACTGACACATACACACACATACAGTACTTCCTCTGACAAACGTATAGTACAACACACACTGACACACACACACACACATACAGTACTTCCTCTGACAAACGTAGAGTACAACACACACTGACACACACACACACACACTCACACACACACACACACACACACACACATATACACACACACACACACACACACACACACACATACAGTACTTCCTCTGACAAACGTATGGTACAACACACACTGACACACACACATACAGTACTTCCTCTGACAAACGTGTAGTACAACACACACTGACACACACACACACACACACACACATATACACAGACACACACACACACACACACACATACAGTACTTCTTCTGACAAAAGTATGGTACAACACACACACACACACACATACCGTATGTCCTCTGACAAACGTATGGTTCAACACACACTGACACACACACATACAGTATGTCCTCTGACAAACGTATGGTACAACACACACTCACACATACAGTATGTCCTCTGCCAAAAGTATGGTCACAGACACACACACACACACACACACACACACACACACACACACACACACACACACACACACACACACACACACACACAGTACTTCCTCTGCCAAAAGTATAGTACAACACACAATGACAAACACACACACATACAGTATGTCCTCTGACAAAAGTATGGTACAACACACACTGACACACACATACATACAGTATGTCCTTTACCAAACGTATGGTACTGCACTTTACAGAATGGTCTGAGTTGTTGAGTCAAGGAGTCATGTCCCAGGTTTCAGATCAATTCTAACACAGACAGTTTGCTTCCTGCTTTATGTGTCTTGTAGGATTAAACAGACAGGTCAAAAATGTAAGATGAAAAGTGTCTGTGTCCTAGGCTGACTGGCTAATAATGGTTTTTCCATCTATCTCTTCTTTGTGTGTCTCTCCCTCCCCCATGAAGACCTTACCTCTTTGGGGCAGGATGTTTTGCCATTAAAACTCCATGGTGAGTTTCCCTCCTCACTACCTACCTACCAGCATGCTCTGTTGTTGCTCTGTCCTGGCTCAAGACAAATGTTTCCCCAATGGAACCCTATTCTTTATTTAGTGCACTACTTTTTTGACCAAAGCTCTGATCAAAAGAAGTGAACTTAATAGGGAATGAGGTGCCATTTGGGACGCAATCAACGACTGCATCCATCACATCTTTTCATTCGTGTCTGAGTATATTGAGTGTATTTTCAACACATTCTGTCAGTTTGTTCAGTCATCATCCCTGAGGAAAACACCATGGACGTGCCTCTCTTTTTTCACACTACTTTTTTGAAAAAATGTTGATTCTCTTTTCTTGTGCTCTGTAAGTGGATTTCAGTTTACACTTTGGGTGGGTGATTTCACAAGCTGCTTGTCTTGTGTCTATGCCTAAATCTGACGTCAAGATTCACACCAAAGAACATTTAAGCCCACATAAACTGTATAGGGAATTGGGATAGTGGTTCGTATTGAGAAAAGAAAATGGTTGATTTCTGAATCTTTTTTTATGGCGTGGTTAACTCACAAACCCAGAGGTATGTTGGAACATTACTGGAACCTTCTTGTCTGGCTCCTTGTGGTCTATTTGAACCCACCACTTCTTCATGATGGTAACCGCTCTCTCTCACTCTCTCTCTCGATCTCTCTCGCTCTTTCGCTCTCGCTCTCTTTCACTCTCGCTCTTTTTCTTTCTTTCTCTCGCTCTTTCACTCTCTCGCTCTCTCTCTCGCTCTCTCTCTCTTTCACTCTCTCTCGCTCTCTTTCACTCTCTCGCTCTCTCTCTCGCTCTCTCTCTCTTTCACTCTCGCTCTTTTTCTTTCTTTCTCTCGCTCTTTCACTCTCTCGCTCTCTCTCTCGCTCTCTCTCTCTTTCACTCTCTCTCGCTCTCTTTCACTCTCTCGCTCTCTCTCTCGCTCTCTCTCTCTTTCACTCTCTCGCTCTCTCGCTCTCTCTCTCGCTCTCTCTCTCTTTCACTCTCTCGCTCTCTCTCTCGCTCTCTCTCTCTTTCACTCTCTCGCTCTCTCTCTCTTTCACTCTCTCGCTCCCTCTCTCGCTCTCTCTCTCGCTCTCTCTCTCTTTCACTCTCTCGCTCTCTCTCTCGCTCTCTCTCTCTTTCACTCTCTCGCTCTCTCTCTCTTTCACTCTCTCGCTCCCTCTCTCGCTCTCTCTCTCGCTCTCTCTCTCTTTCACTCTCTCTCGCTCTCTCTCTCGCTCTCTCTCTCTTTCACTCTCTCGCTCTCTCTCTCGATCTCTCTCGCTCGCTCTTTTTCTTTCTTTCTCTCGCTCTTTCTTTCTCTCGCTCTCTTTGTTTCTCGCTCTCTCTCGCTCTCTCTCTCTCGCTCTCTTTCTCTCGCTCTCTTTCTCTCGCTCTTTCTTTCTCTCGCTCTCTTTTTCTTTCTTTCTCTCGCTCTCTCTCGCTCTCTTTCTTTCTCGCTCTCTCTCGCTCGACAGTTGTATTAAGAATAACAGCTTGGTTGATCTCATGTTGTTCCCATTGTGTTTTTATTGTTTTGTGGCAATATGATTGAACAATCGGGTGTGCATGCACGTGAGTCCTACATTGCACAAAGGCTGTCCGCTGTGAACAGACGTGTGGCTAATGTGGCTTTAGCCATCCATCTGTTTGTTACTTTTTCTTTGTCAATTATACGATGTAATTGATGAATGTTATGTAATCAGTGATTTGCCTCCCTTTCTGGGAAAACAACGTGGTGCTTATGTGTGAACTTGGAGAATAACATTGTTGTTGATTTGTTATAGGCTTATAATCATTTCCTTGAACTTTGAACATTTTGCAATAAGAGGTGGATTGTATAATCATGAAAAGGCAGTTGGCATTATTTTGTATGTACAGAGATGTTACTATTCATGCATCATTCTGTTTCGAATTCATCTCATTTACTTCAGTTGTGATGAAGGATGCCTACTTTTATACAGCATTGTCATAGCCAATTCTCCTCAAAATGTGAATTACACAGCCGCCGCACAGACCTATATGTTTAATATGACGTTTTTGTCCACTCACCTCAGTTTGGGCCTCAATCTACTGCGAACGACAGAGAACATTACACTTCTCTAAGTTAGCAATGAGTTTTCTAACCATGCAGCTCTCTCTAATACTCATGGATGGCAGAAAGGTCCGTCTCTCTCTGTCAACGCTGTCTTGTGAAATCAGGTGCTTACAAGCTTTTAAAAAGAATCCCCATTATGACAGTCACTTATGGACAGATGATTGAGTGGCTGGGCTCAACGGCGACGCAGTGAACTTTTTTTCCTCCGACTCGCTCTCTCACTCCTCTCTCGTTCCTCCCTCCATTAACTTCAGGAAATTAATAACATGTGGTTCCTTCCCCAAGTATTGACTTTCCTCTCTTGTTGTGGCCAGTAACTCACTCATACTTTTTAATTGAAGCTTGTTTCCCTCTCCTCTCTTAGCTCCCTCCCTCCCAGCCCAGCTAGGCTCTTAGTGAGTTCAGAGAGCGGTATGCTTTTCAAAGATACATCATTAGCATTTGTTAGCATGATGAACCCCCCCCCCCCCCCCCACAGTAACAGTAACTGCCTACCTTTTGCTCTGCCTTTGTCTCCATCTCAAGCTAACTAGTTAAATCACTATTGTTCCTGTAACAGCAGGTCCCTGGACTGAGGGCAGAACATATCATTGGTCTAACTTCATCATTTCAATTGTGTTTTATTAACAGTGTTTTGTTTGGATGGGCTGGAGAGGATGTGTGAGATGAGGACCTGGACATGCAACAAGGCCTCTCTTTCTCTCCCATAATGGCTGCCTCCCAAATGGCACCCTATCCCTTATAATATAGTGCATTATAAGAGTGTATATATAGGGAATAGGGTGCCATTTCTGACACACCCAATGACACATACAGTACAGTAGCACGTCTTCCTCTTCCCTGAATAACCTCTTCTCTGACCCCTGATGTTCCCCATCTCCGTATCCCTCCTTTTTTTCAACAGTTTAGGATGGAAGAGTGTGGCGCGTAACCTCTGACCACCGTCCAAGTACATGAGCTCACACTAGACTAGCTGTTAAATATAGACATGGAACCTCCATCTTAGGGCTATTCTAGGGTGGGGCAGGCAGGCAGGAGAAACAACCATCCCACGATAAATCCTTCTCTGAGCATTAGTGTGATGAGGAACATTAGACTTAGAGCGAGGAAGGGGGGTTGAAGTTTCTGATTCTCTGTGTGCATCCCAAATTTCACCCTATTCTCCACATAGTGCACTCTTTATTTTTATTTCACCTTTATTTAACCAGGTAGGCCAGTTGAGAACAAGTTCTCATTTACAGCTGTGACCTGGCCAAGATAAAGCAAAGCAGTGTGACAAAAACATCATCACAGAGTTACACATGGGTTAAACAAACGTAAAGTCAATAACACAATAGAAAAATCTATATGCAGTGTGTGCAAATGTAGTAAGATTAGTGAGGTAAGGCAATAAATAGGCCATAGTGGGGTGCAAAACAGCAAAAATTAACAATATGGGGATAAGGTAGTTGGGTGGGCTATTTACAGATGGGCTGTGTACAGGTGCAGTGATCGGTAAGCTGTTCTGACACAGCTGATGCTTAAAGTTAGTGAGGGAGATATGTCTCCAGTCTCCAGCTTCGTTCCAGTCATTGGCAGCAGAAAACTGGAAGGAAAGGCGGCCAAAGGAGGAGTTGGCTTTGGGGATGACCAGTGAAATATACGGGTGGGTGTTGCTAGGGTAACCAGTGAGCTGAGATAAGTCGGGGCTTTACCTAGCAAAGACTTATAGATGACCTGGAGCCAGTGGGTTTGGCGATGAATATGAAGCGAGGGCCAGCCAACGAGAGCATACAGGTAGCAGTGGTGGGTAGTGTTTGGGGCTTTGGTGACAACGGATGGCACTGTGCTAGACTACATCCAATTTTCTGAGTAGAGTGTTGGAGGCTATTTTGTAAATGACATCACCGAAGTCAAGGATCGGTAGGATGGTCAGTTTTACAAGGGTATGTTTAGTAGCATGAGTGAAGGAGTCTTTGTTGTGAAATAGGAAGCCGATTGTAGAATTCATTTTGGATTGGAGATGCTTAATGTTCAAATGGCCCTGTTCAAAAGTATTGCACCTTATAGGGAATAGGGTTCCATTTGATATTGTTCCATTTGGGAGGCAGCCTCTGATTATTTCGCTGAGATGTTGAAACGGCATTTTAGTCAGTCTTCCCCACTCAGTCCGCTCGACTCCCAAATAGCATCATCATTACAGCCGTCTGTCTGTAGCTCCAGCCTCCTGCCCCAAGGCCACCTCTGTTTTGGAAGGCTGCTGTAAAATAATAAATGTGACGTTGAGGGATGTGTCCTCCACAAGGCTGCCCAAAGCCCTCTCTCTCGCTCTCTTTCTTTTTCTTTTTCTCTCAATTTCTCTCTCTCCCTCCCTCTCCCCATCTCTGTGGTTCTTTCTCTCTCCTCTGTCTTAATGCCCAGCTCCAGTCTCAGCCACTGATACATATTAAACATATGGCCTGGGCTTTGCCACCGCTCCTCTCAACCCCGTTCTGAGTTACACTGGCTGTGTCCCAAATTACACCCTATTCCCTATGTAGTGCCATACTTTTGACCAGAACCCTATGGGCCCTGGTAAATGTGTGTATATAGGGAATATGGTGCCATTTTGAATGGATCCACTGTTCTGCTCTACCCTACCGGTCTTTGCTGCACTTTGTCGCTGGAGGAGGTGACAGAAGTAAGGCTCTATCGTATTTGTTTATGGCGAGGGACAGCCCCCTCCCAACCCTTCAATGGCGCCTCATGTTCGCCACGGCCCTGTAATGCGAAAGGGCTTTGATGGTGGACGTCACAGATTTAATTACGCCCTTGAGGAAAAGCTATTAGCTCAGTCAAAAGTCCTCATTTGTTAAATGAAAAGTGGAAATGACGTACAAGTAGTCTTTTCAGTGAATTAAAGTTGCAGAGAAAATGAAGTCTTCCCAATAGCACAAAATAACATCTCGTGGGGAGGGGGGGGGGGGATTTGGCTTCTGTTTAGTGCCATTCATCTCCCCCTCTCTCCTGTCCCACTCTGTGTATTTATTTATTTATTGTCATTTATTGATACTGGGTTCCACCTTTCTTTCTTTTTTCTCTTTCCTGACCGGTTCCTCTGTACCGTATAGAGTCCAGAGTACTGTCCTGTCTGTCTGTCTGTCTGCCTGTCTGTCGCAGGGTGAAAACCTCAACACTTCAAGTGAGACAGAGAGGAAAGTAATCATTTGAACCTGAGATGAATAACCATTTGCGGTCATTTCTACTAGAACCAAGCTGTGATCCCACTCCCATTAGCAGACAGTGGTAACCCTGTACTCTTCAAAGAGAGAATATGTAGAGTATCTGCAGTGGCTGATCAGTATGGTGTCGCCACAAGGAGAGCTTATCACACAGTCTGTTGTGTGTGCGTGCTTACATGTGTGCAGGCGTACATATGTGTGTGTGTTAGTACCCAGGCCAGCCCTGCAGTTTAGAGTCATGCAGTAGTCTTCTCAGCCACAGTGCCATAAGAGCCGTTTACACTTTTAATTTGTCACTGGGTCTTTCCCCTCAATGCATGAAAGCATGTCGTTTTTATTGAATGTTATTCCTTGATGTATTATTCAAGCCGGCCTCCATCCAAAGACAACCGTGAAAAGTGGGGAGATAAAATACCTTCCTTCACACCACACACAGCGCCGTGTGGCAAACGCGTCAGCCTGAGATTTCACCCCAAAACCAAAGTCAAGCCACTGGAATAGGATTTGTGTTTCCTGGGGATATTGAAACCAGTTGACCACAAAACAAATTCCAGTAAGAGAGAGAGAAGAAGTAGAATGTTGGAGAGATGAAACCCCTCACTAAAGAAGAGTCCGACAGACTCCATCACTCTCACCACTAGCTGTCAAAGACACCACACACACAAATCACAGTGAGCAGTGAAGTGAGATTACATGTTCTATAATGACTAACACATACCCCAACCCTCTTTCCCTCCCTCCCCTAACCATTCACCAGCTCCCTTATCATGTACTCTGTTAAAGAGAGATCCAGAGCACGGAACAGGATTTGTTGAGTTTCCCATCACCATATCAGTCATATTTTGATATGCGGATGTTGTGTTAGAGAGGTTGAGAAACGGGGAGAGAGTGACTGAATAAGAAAACGTAAAGAGAGAATGACTGGAAGAGAAAACGTAGAGAGAGAGTGACTGAATAAGAAAACGTAGAGAGAGAGAGAGTGACTGAATAAGAAAACGTAAAGAGAGAGTGACTGGAAGAGAAAACGTAGAGAGAGTGACTGAATAAGAAAACGTAGAGAGAGAGAGTGACTGGAAGAGAAAACGTAGAGAGTGACTGGAAGAGAAAACGTAGAGAGAGTGACTGGAAGAGAAAACGTAGAGAGAGTGACTGGAAGAGAAAACGTAGAGAGAGTGACTGGAAGAGAAAACGTAGAGAGAGTGACTGGAAGAGAAAACGTAGAGAGAGTGACTGGAAGAGAAAACGTAGAGAGTGACTGGAAGAGAAAACGTAGAGAGAGTGACTGGAAGAGAAAACGTAGAGAGAGTGACTGGAAGAGAAAACGTAGAGAGAGAGTGACTGGAAGAGAAAACGTAGAGAGAGAGTGACTGAATAAGAAAACGTAGAGAGAGAGTGACTGGAAGAGAACGTAGAGAGAGAGTGACTGAATAAGAAAACGTAAAGAGAGAGTGTGACTGGAAGAGAAAACGTAGAGAGAGTGACTGAATAAGAAAACGTAAAAAGAGAGTGACTGGAAGAGACCTTAGAGAGAGAGAGAGTGACTGAATAAGAAAACATAGAGAGAGAGAGTGACTGGAAGAGAACATGTAGAGAGAGTGAGACTGGAAGAGAAAACGTAGAGAGAGTGACTGGAAGAGAAAACATAGAGAGAGTGACTGGAAGAGAAAACGTAGAGAGAGTGACTGGAAGAGAAAACGTAGAGAGAGTGACTGGAAGAGAAAACGTAGAGAGAGTGACTGGAAGAGAAAACGTAGAGAGAGTGACTGGAAGAGAAAACATAGAGAGAGTGACTGGAAGAGAAAACATAGAGAGAGTGACTGGAAGAGAAAACGTAGAGAGAGTGACTGGAAGAGAAAACGTAGAGAGAGTGACTGGAAGAGAAAACGTAGAGAGAGTGACTGGAAGAGAAAACGTAGAGAGAGTGACTGGAAGAGAAAACATAGAGAGAGTGACTGGAAGAGAAAACGTAGAGAGAGAGAGACTGAATAAGAAAACGTAGAGAGAGAGTGACTGGAAGAGAAAACGTAGAGAGAGTGACTGGAAGAGAAAATGTAGAGAGAGTGACTGGAAGAGAAAATGTAGAGAGAGTGAGTGACTGGAAGAGAAAATGTAGAGAGAGTGACTGGAAGAGAAAATGTAGAGAGAGTGACTGGAAGAGAAAATGTAGAGAGTGACTGGAAGAGAAAACGTAGAGAGAGTGACTGGAAGAGAAAACGTAGAGAGAGTGACTGGAAGAGAAAATGTAGAGAGAGTGACTGGAAGAGAAAATGTAGAGAGAGTGACTGGAAGAGAAAATGTAGAGAGAGTGACTGGAAGAGAAAATGTAGAGAGTGACTGGAAGAGAAAACGTAGAGAGAGTGACTGGGAAAGAAAACGTAGAGAGAGAGTGACTGAATAAGAAAACGTAGAGAGAGTGACTGAATAAGAACACGTAGAGAGAGAGTGACTGAATAAGAACACGTAGAGAGAGAGAGTGACTGAATAAGAAAACGTAGAGAGAGAGTGACTGGAAGAGAAAACGTAGAGAGAGTGACTGGAAGAGAAAATGCAGAGAGAGAGTGACTGGAAGAGAAAACGTAGAGAGAGTGACTGGAAGAGAAAACGTAGAGGGTGACTGAATAAGAAAACGTAGAGAGAGAGTGTATGGAAGAGAACGTAGAGAGAGAGAGAGAGTGACTGAATAAGAAAACGTAGAGAGAGTGACTGGAAGAGAAAACGTAGAGAGAGAGAGTGACTGAATAAGAAAACGTAGAGAGAGTGACTGGAAGAGAAAACGTAGAGAGAGAGAGACTGAATAAAAAACATAGAGAGAGAGTGACTGGAAGAGAAAACGTAGAGAGAGTGACTGGAAGAGAAAACATAGAGAGAGAGAGAGTGACTGAATAAGAAAACGTAGAGAGAGAGTGACTGGAATCGAACGTAGAGAGAGAGTGACTGGAAGAGAAAATGTAGAGTTCATGGAAGAGAAAATGTAGAGCGAGAGTGACTGGAAGAGAAAACGTAGAGAGAGTGACTGGAAGAGAAAACGTAGAGAGAGTGAGACTGGAAGAGAAAACGTAGAGAGAGTGACTGGAAGAGAAAACGTAGAGAGAGTGACTGGAAGAGAAAATGTAGAGCGAGAGTGACTGGAAGAGAAAACGTAGAGCGAGAGTGACTGGAAGAGAAAACGTAGAGAGAGTGACTGGAAGAGAAAACGTAGAGAGAGAGTGACTGGAAGAGAAAACGTAGAGAGAGTGACTGGAAGAGATAAGGGAGAGCAAGACAGAGGGAAGGCGGAGTGAGAAGGAAGCAGTGTGCTGTGTTGGCTGACCCCTGGCCGTCCGACAGAGGTTCTGCATGTTTTCATAGCTCTGTATCTCCTGGACACGCTGACAGACAGACAGTCGAACAGATGGACAGATCCGAGGAGGCAAGAGGGATGTAGAGTTAGCCAAGGCAATATCCTGACATGGTCTTATCTCTCCATCTCTCCTCTGCTTCCATGGCTTACTGTAGATATTTGGTTATCCAGCCTCACCCCTCACTCTCTCTCTCCAACACTAATAAATACACAGCCAGTAACGCTGTCTAGAGCACCCCGTTCTACCCAGAAACATCCTTCACGCGGTGTCGGCTTAACAAAGACCTCAACATCTCCCCCACGTCCAGGGAGTAATTTACGAGCTGCTGACAGTTTGAAGGGAAGAGGAGGAGGGAGAGTTGAGGCCCACAACAGGTCATTCAACACCTGTTAGTGTGTCACTGAGGCTGAGAGGCCAAGAAGAGTTCAAGTACTGGACAGTATGCCATCACACTGGATTAAATAGAACAGCTCAGGGTACATAGTACTGGACAGTATGCCATCACACTGGATTAAATAGAACAGCTCAGGGTACATAGTACTGGACAGTATGCCATCACACTGGATTAAATATAACAGCTTTGGGTACATAGTACTGGACAGTATGCCATCACACTGGATTAAATAGAACAGCTTTGGGTACATAGTACTGGACAGTATGCCATCACACTGGATTAAATAGAACAGCTTTGGGTACATAGTACTGGACAGTATGCCATCACACTGGATTAAATAGAACAGCTTTGGGTACATAGTACTGGACAGTATGCCATCACACTGGATTAAATAGAACAGCTCAGGGTACATAGTACTGGACAGTATGCCATCACACTGGATTAAATAGAACAGCTCAGGGTACATAGTACTGGACAGTATGCCATCACACTGGATTAAATATAACAGCTTTGGGTATATAGTACTGGACAGTATGCCATCACACTGGATTAAATATAACAGCTCAGGGTACATAGTACTGGACAGTATGCCATCACACTGGATTAAATAGAACAGCTCAGGGTACATAGTACTGGACAGTATGCCATCACACTGGATTAAATAGAACAGCTCAGGGTACATAGTACTGGACAGTATGCCATCACACTGGATTAAATATAACAGCTTTGGGTACATAGTACTGGACAGTATGCCATCACACTGGATTAAATAGAACAGCTTTGGGTACATAGTACTGGACAGTATGCCATCACACTGGATTAAATAGAACAGCTTTGGGTACATAGTACTGGACAGTATGCCATCACACTGGATTAAATAGAACAGCTTTGGGTATATAGTACTGGACAGTATGCCATCACACTGGATTAAATATAACAGCTTTGGGTACATAGTACTGGACAGTATGCCATCACACTGGATTAAATAGAACAGCTCAGGGTACATAGTACTGGACAGTATGCCATCACACTGGATTAAATAGAACAGCTCAGGGTACATAGTACTGGACAGTATGCCATCACACTGGATTAAATATAACAGCTTTGGGTATATAGTACTGGACAGTATGCCATCACACTGGATTAAATATAACAGCTCAGGGTACATAGTACTGGACAGTATGCCATCACACTGGATTAAATATAACAGCTTTGGGTACATAGTACTGGACAGTATGCCATCACACTGGATTAAATAGAACAGCTTTGGGTACATAGTACTGGACAGTATGCCATCACACTGGATTAAATAGAACAGCTCAGGGTACATAGTACTGGACAGTATGCCATCACACTGGATTAAATAGAACAGCTCTGGGTATATAGTACTGGACAGTATGCCATCACACTGGATTAAATAGAACAGCTTTGGGTACATAGTACTGGACAGTATGCCATCACACTGGATTAAATAGAACAGCTCTGGGTACATAGTACTGGACAGTATGCCATCACACTGGATTAAATAGAACAGCTCAGGGTACATAGTACTGGACAGTATGCCATCACACTGGATTAAATATAACAGCTTTGGGTACATAGTACTGGACAGTATGCCATCACACTGGATTAAATAGAACAGCTCTGGGTACATAGTACTGGACAGTATGCCATCACACTGGATTAAATAGAACAGTTTGGGTACATAGTACTGGACAGTATGCCATCACACTGGATTAAATATAACAGCTTTGGGTACATAGTACTGGACAGTATGCCATCACACTGGATTAAATAGAACAGCTCTGGGTACATAGTACTGGACAGTATGCCATCACACTGGATTAAATAGAACAGTTTGGGTACATAGTACTGGACAGTATGCCATCACACTGGATTAAATAGAACAGCTCAGGGTACATAGTACTGGACAGTATGCCATCACACTGGATTAAATAGAACAGCTTTGGGTACATAGTATTGAAAATCTTTGAGAAATGTATATCGTAATTATATTTTCTGGTTATTTTGAAGTGAATTGTTGAATATTACATAATTTAATTATATAGAATTTTCGTGTTCCAAAATGTTGGACTGTGTGTGTGGTACAGTTGGTTGTGCGTGTTCAAGCGGGCTGGCGTGAGTTTGTGTATGTGTTAGTGAGTTCTTCGTGGTTAGATCAGAGGTGAACCTCTCCTGTGGGACTGTGTTAGTGTCAGACTGTGTTAGTGTGTCAGACTGTGTCAGGCCCTTCAGCCTCCATCCCTTCCTCCGGGGGTTTTACTGTCCACCTTGGTTATAGAGCTGGACAATAATACCAGGCTGCTCCGCTACTGTTCTCTGATCAATAGCATATGCAGCCCTATCACCATACTGAACTTTTCCTGTGTTCTCTTTCATCCAAACGGTCCTGACATGTCTGAATAATCCAATAACTCCCAGTAAATTCTCTCAAACGGTGAACTCAAAGTGAGACGAGGGGAAGCAGCTGGAAGACTAGCAGCATTCGAGGCACGTGTTCAAGCAAGTGATAACCATTATGGCATCCTCAAGTATTCGCTGAAACTTTTTTCTATTCATGTGTGTTTGTGTTTGTGTGTGTGTGCGTGGCACGTGTATTAGTGTGTGGACACACATACACAAACACACACACCCAGTCCTCTGTACAGTCCATGGTCAGGCCAGCCTGTAATGGTTTGAGTGTACATGGCGTGCTTCATGACAAAAGGAAGGATGTAATCAACTAGCAGCACATGCAACACAGGCTTTAAAATACCATGGACATCCTCTACAGAGCTGCAGTCCTGATCTACTGGCATGGGAATGCACACTCACACACACGCTATGCCGTTCAGACTGCGGGAACCCTGTATTGAATGAGGGAGGAAATATCCTGTATTAGGTCTAATGATGTTTTTAATTTGCTGAATAGTAGAGACCAGTACATAAATAATTTGTTCAGACACGAGCACAGTGAAATTGGAGACAATTCAGAGCAAATATATATATTTTGTTACCAATGTACTTAATTTTAAGTCGCCCTCATCTCTTTTTTTTGCTAAATTGCCTGAAGTGTAATTGTGTTAAAAGCTTGGCTTGTTTTCTGTTCACAGATGTGGCAGTGTTTGAACTTAATATCTCAAACCAGATTTGGCATCATTCTCACTACAACATTTGGCAACAATTCTCTCTCCTCATTCTTTCTTTAACTACAGCTTTAGTTCATCTAACAACTCAAACCGCCAGCCTTTATCTTCTCTAAGAGGAGTACCCTGTGTCTGTGTCCCCTCGGCTGGGATTCCTACCCACTCAACCTCTCGCTCCCTCGCTCTCTCTCTCTCTCTCTCTCTCTCTCTCTCTCTCTCTCTCTCTCTCTGTCTCTCTCTCTCTCTCTCTCTCTCTCTCTCTGTCTCTCTCTCTGTCTCTCTCTCTCTCTGTCTCTCTCTCTGTCTCTCTCTCTCTCTCTCTCTCTCTCTCTCTCTCTCTCTCTCTCGCTCTCTCGCTCTCGCTCTCTCGCTCATTCTCTCTCGCTCTTTTTCTCCCCCCATGCAGCAAAGCCAAGCCTCTCCCTCAGATCTCCCCCAGTAAGTCCAGTGGAGGAGAGTTCTGTGTGGCTGCTGTCTTTGCTGCCTCACGCTCATGGTACATGACCAACCCCAACATGAAGAGAGAGAAAGGTGAGGGGCTGTAAAGGCTCATCATTAGATTCCACTAGTGCATTAGTATCCTAGCTGTTACCCCCAAAACCATCATCACACTAAAACACTTTCATTTTGTTTTAATTTGGTAATTTAAAAGTTCAAAATCTGTAGGAGAATCGTAAATACCATTGGCCTGGAAACTTTACTCTGGGTGTCAACCCCTCTTAGCCCCCTGTGTAGACGCAACATTAAGGTCAGGGAAGTAGGAACCCACTCAGTGAGATGCTGGGCATAGTAGACAAAACACTTAGCTAAGTCACAACAACGTGCTCCTCTTACTCCGTAACGTTAACCTGTTGACCTCCTGTTACTCAGACCAGTCCAGCCGGTCAGTGGTGGAGTCCCTCTACATCCTCAGTTGCTATGGCACCCTGGTGGAGCACGTCCTGGAGCCTCGGCCAATCAGCACGGCCCAGAAGATCAGCGATGACACACCCCTGGAGCTCAACACATGTCCACGGGCCTGCTGGAGCCTGGCCAGGTAACTGACCCTTCCTAACACACACACACACACACGTACACATATACACACACATATACGCACACACACACACATCAGTGGCGGTCTGTGTGGTTTAAGATTAGGGAGGACATTTTTTTTAATGAGCATGGCCTTATTTCTATTACATCATATTGAATAACTTCATTCATCCAGTTCAATGTAACATTGATAGGTTTAGGCTGCTACATGATACTCTAATTTTCCTATACCCATTATGAGGTTGCTACAACCTAGCCTATGAATGAAAGTTTACAACGTAGGTGCACACAGGTCGAGAGACAAATTTAAGATGACAGTGACACATTCCATACCGCCTCGCACACTTGCCTGCATCTAGCATATCTAATCATAACCATCTAGCATATCTAATAATAACCATCTAGCATATCTAATCATAATCATCTAGCATATCTAATCATAACCATCTAGCATATCTAATCATAACCATCTAGCATATCTAATAATAACCATCTAGCATATCTAATAATAACCATCTAGCATATCTAATAATAACCATCTAGCATATCTAATCATAACCATTTAGCATATCTAATCATAACCATCTAGCATATCTAATAATAACCATCTAGCATATCTAATCATAACCATCTAGCATATCTAATAATAACCATCTAGCATATCTAATCATAACCATCTAGCATATCTAATAATAACCATCTAGCATATCTAATCATAACCATCTAGCATATCTAATAATAACCATCTAGCATATCTAATCATAACCATCTAGCATATCTAATCATAACCATCTAGCATATCTAATAATAACCATCTAGCATATCTAATCATAACCATCTAGCATATCTAATAATAACCATCTAGCATATCTAATCATAACCATCAGCCTACATTGTTGTCCCCATATTAGCTAAAGTACCATCCTAGTCAACATAGCTAATATAACTCATGCGTTAGTAAACCCGCTACAATTATGCTGTAACATGTATAGTCACTAAGCAGTTACACCGGCGGTCCCCGGTGGCAATACATTAATAAAACCAAAAACTCACTTTTACTTGGAAGAGTTCTAGTGTTGTGTTGGATGGTCATAGCCAGCTAGCTAACATAGAATCCTTCTGTTTGAGCCGGGTGTTTAAGTAACTGAACTAGCATTTGCTAGCTAAGGAAGTGAAACTGAAAAAAAATTACACTCTTGCTTGTCCTTCATTTTTGAGAAATTAATTTGTTGAAACCAGTTCAGCTATTGTCCTTCTCTCTCTTTGAGTCAACTACTCACCAAATGTTATGCACTGCAGTGCTAGCTAGATGTAGCTTATGCTTTCAGTACTAGATTCATTCTCTGATCCTTTGATTGGGTGGACAACGTGTCAGTTCATGCTGCAAAAGCTCTGATAGGTTGGAGGATGTCCTCCGGAAGTTGTCATAGTTACTGTGTAAGTCTATGGAAGGAGGTGAGAACCATGGGCCTCCTAGGTTTTGTATTGAAGGCAATGTACCCAGAGGAGGACGGAAGCTAGCTGTCCTCCGGCTACACCATGGTGCTACCCTACAGTGTGCTGTTGAGGCTACTGTAGACCTTCATTGGAAAACAGTGTGTTTTAATCAATTTGGTGACGTGAATATATTTCAGTATAGTTTTATCTAAAAAGGATAACTTTCAATGTTTTAAAATGTATCTCTTTATGAAATTCACTGAGGAGGATGGTCCTCCCCTTCTCTGAGGAGCCTCCACTGACACACACACATGCGCGCGCACACACACACACACACACACACACACACACACACACACACACACACACACACACACACACACAGTTTTCCCTGCTCTGTTAAGCTGTGGTTCATGTTATGAAGATTTACATACAGTAATATATTGTACACTTATACAGTTGTGTGTGTGTGATTTATACAGTAGTGTGTGTGACATTATCATAGTAAACTGCTTTTTTTTATAAGAGTCATATATGTTCTAACATATTGTATGTATAACCTAGTTATAAAAGAATATTGGATACAGTGAAAACATATTATGCTGCAGAATCCCATTCATCCATGTCAAATGAGCAGCTGGAACCAGATATAAAGTTCTGCTGCT
>NC_143048.1:19665000-19667500 GCF_057628025.1 Oncorhynchus mykiss | reverse complement strand
AAATATATGCAGGATTACAATGTAACTGATTTTTTCCCTGAACGTGAATTGTTTATTGAATCAGCAAAGTTTCTGATGTCAAAAATTACAGGGGGAGGTTTGAAAAGCCCTGAAATTGCTAGACTCAAAAAAGTGGTCACGAGAGTAATAAGTGATGCAAATTCTAAAGAAAATGAAAGAGTTCAGTTGCAGTTTTAACTCTGTAAAGAGATGTGGTGGCTGTATCTTCCTCTGTATTTTTTTCTTATCCATGAGCAGTTTTAAGATCTCTTCTTTAAACGTAAATGGGGCAAGAGATGTTAAAAAAAGAGCCATGGTGTATGAGTTAATGAGGGGAAAGGGAAGTGACATAATTTTTCTACAAGAAACGCATAGTAATTTGGAAAATGAAGTTATGTGGCAACAGGAGTGGGGGGGGACAGTGGTGTGTAGTCATAAAAACTCAAAAAGTGGGGGTGTGGTTATCTTGTTCTCAAAAGGGTTTTTGCCTTTGTCATATGAGGTTGAAGAGGTAGTTGAGGGGAGGTTATTAAAAGTTAGAGCAAGGTATGAAAACATCAATATGTGTCTGATAAATGTATATGCCCCAGTGGTGACAGTTGAGAGGGTATGTTTTTTAGAGACATTATCAAATACCATTGAGAAATGTAACAAAGAAGATTATTTGTTTATTGCTGGGGATTTTAACTGCACAGTTAGTGATTTAGATAGAAATCACCAAGAACCTCATATAGCCTCAAGGACGTTTTTAAAACGCCTTATTGTAACAAATGAACTGTGTGATATTTGGCGGAGTCAACATGGAAGAACAAGGCAGTACACCTGGGCGCATGTGAGAGAGAACATCATCTCTATGGCCAGGTTAGATAGGTTTTATGTTTTTGAGCATCAATCTCAGGTCTGTAAATCAAGTGTGATAACTCCAGTGGGATTTTCTGATCATTGTTTAATAACAGAGGTGGTGTTCATTAACGATGTAAAACCTAAAAGCGCATACTGGCATTTTAATATAACTTTATTGAGTGATGCTCACTTCAGGAATTGTTTCAGTTTTTTTTGGGAGAGGTGGAGGTCTCAAAAGGCCAGTTTTGTATCCCTTCAACAATGGTGGGATATAGGGAAAATCCAGATTCAACAATTTTGTAATCAATACACGGAGAATGTCACCAAGGATATCACCAGATCAATGAAAGCCCTAGAGATTGAAATAGTGGAACTCATGACGTTGGTTGAGACCACAGGAGATCGAGGCCATACTCAGGCCCTCAAGAGGAGAAAAGCTGCATTGGCAGATCTGCTGGGTATCAGAGCACAGGGGGCATTGGTGAGAAGTAAATTTCAGGGCATATCTGAAATGGATGCCTCATCCAAATTTTTCTTTGGTTTAGAGAAAAAGAATGGACAAAGAAAAATTATTCATTGTCTCAAATCAGCTGTTGGACAAGAGCTCACTAGCCCTAGTGAAATTAGAAAGAGGGCAGTAGAGTTCTATGCTGAGCTCTACAAGTGTGAGTACAAAGAGGACAAAACAGTGACACAGCAGTTCTTTGATGGGCTCCCAAAGGTGCCTGCAGAAGCTCAGGTTGAGCTTGAGCAACCATTGTCTTTGCAGGATTTATACACTGCATTAAATGGCATGGAAAATGGAAGGGCACCAGGCATTGATGGGCTTCCCGTTGACTTTTTTAAGTCTTTTTGGGCTATGTTGGGAGAGGATTGGTTAGAAGTAGCTAATGATAGTTTAACCGGAGGGTTACTACCAATAAGCTGCAGAAGGGCTGTCCTCACCCTACTGCCTAAAAAGGGTGACCTGAGGGAGGTGAAGAACTGGAGGCCGGTGGCTTTATTGTGTACTGATTATAAAATATTGTCAAAGGCTTTGTCCAACAGGCTGAAGGAGGTGATGGGGCAAATCATACATACGGATCAGTCCTACTGTGTTCCTGGCAGGCAGATAGGGGATAACATTTCTCTGATTCGTGATTTTTTGGACGTCTCTAAGGCTATTGGGTTGGATGCTGGTCTAATTTCAATTGATCAGGAAAAGGCATTTGACCGAGTTGAACATCAATATTTATGGCACACGTTTGAGGCGTTTGGGTTCAGCTCTGGTTTTATTGCCATGATAAAGGTGATATATGGTGACATTGAAAGTGTATTGAAAGTTAACGGTGGTTTGAGTGCTCCTTTTAAAGTGTGTAGAGGTATTAGGCAGGGATGTTCTATGTCTGGGATGTTATATGCTATTGCTATAGAGCCACTACTAAATAGCATTAGAAGTCGCATTGCAGGGGTGTGCCTTTCAGAGGATATTCCTCCTATTCGTCTTTCAGCCTATGCTGATGATGTAGTTGTGCTAGTGAAAAATCAAGCGGAGGTGGATAGTTTGAGTCTAATGGTTGATCGTTTTAGGGGAATATCCTCTGCAAAGGTAAATTGGGAAAAGAGTTGTGCTTTACAGATTGGAGAATGGTCTGGAGGGATCATGGTTTTGCCAGGG